>NC_133321.1:567793-805266 GCF_012295235.1 Primulina huaijiensis
CAATCCAATCCAATCCAGCAGTATAAAAAGTTACACTTGGGACAGCATTTTCACGAACAACTCAATTTCAAAACAATCAAAGGAAATTATAGCAGCAAAGGGAAACTGCAGAAACACTTGTTACCTTCTCCAGCGCAAGGGCATGACCCAGATCCATTCTGAATCCGTCATTTATAACTGCTTTATACCTCAGCACCAAGTCTTGATTATTCTTGATCATGGATTCCGCAATTTCTCGAGCTTTCTTCAGTACTTCACTTTCTTCAACTACATGATTAACCAAACCCCATCTTTCAGCTTGCTCAGCAGTCACAGGCATCGCCGTCATAGACACTTCGCGAGCTCGATTCGGCCCTATTATGCGAGAAAGCTTCTGAGACAGACCCCAAGAAGGAAATATTCCAAACCTGCGTAACCCATTCATTAATCACTTGAAAAAGTACAAAAAATATTTAACATCATAAAGAAACCTGATTATTATACCCAAAATCAATTCAAATCCATCTGAATAAAAATCAAGACTTGCAACTCCCTTCAGTTGTGAAACAACGCTAGTGAAGATTGGATATAAATTCCATGATTCAACAATCAATTAAACAGCCAATACCAACAACCAGATCAGCGATTTCTACGGATCATGGTTCGCCGAAACGGGAACGGAACGGGCGTTCCGGAACCGGAACGTCAACAACCTTGACGAGGTTCCGGGGTGTGTAGGTTGATGGCTTGTATCGGCGTTTTATATACCGAAAACGGGGATATAACGGTGGAAAACAGTGATATAACGGTGGAACGGAACCGGAACCGGAATGCAATTCGCGACGGTTTTGTTTTGAACTGTCGCTACTAGCGACGGTTTTATGTATGTAGCGACGGTTTTTATTCAACCGTCGCCGATTTTAATTTGGCGACGGTTTTATTCAAACCGTCGCTATTCAAACCGTCGCCATAGTAAAACCGTCGCTAACTATAGCGACGGTTTTTATTCAACCGTCGCTATAGTTAGCGACGGTTTGAATAAAACCGACCCAAATTAAAATCGGCGACAGTTGAATAAAAACCGTCGCTAAATTTATTCGTTGTAGGTCCTATGCACGTCGTATCTTTGCTTTGTAGTACAAATAATGCAATTTTGAGTCCCGTGACTCCTCCTCTCCCTCTTTAAATTGCACCGATGTCCGCATTTTGCTAGCACACCGAATTTACTTTCTCCGCAAGTTTTCATCTGCACACCGAATTCAATTGCAATTCAACACCACCGATCTTCGCATATTTTCATCCCAAGTGGAAGCATTTCTTCTGATTCAGGTATTAATTTATTTTATTATTATTGAATTAATGTTGTTTTGTATTGTATTTTTTGTAATAATGTTTAACATTGACATGTTATTAATTTGATCGTTGATATGATAATTTATTTCGTACTAGTGAATATTAAGAGGTAACGTTATTGATTTTTTTAATTATATTTATTATTGATCGTTGATTTATTCTAGTACGAAACAGAGCATATGCAAGTATTTAAAAAAAATAAAATTAGGAATTTATAAAAGTGTTCATAATAGGATTACGAGTACCGTATTTTCCTGGCCCTTATCCATTGAAGAGCGACTAAATTCATCTTAATAAAATCTTTTGTCGTATCTTAATTTTAAATTAAGCAATTAATATGTTAGTATAATTAAAGAAGTTTGGAAAGGAAAAAAAAACCAGACAGTGAAAAAACAATTTAAATAAATATATACATTATTATATATTTGGTTTATTATTTTAAAATGCAAATCAGTTACACTTTTTTCTTGATACAATTTATCATTTTCTTTATTTTAAAGTGTAAATCAGTAAATCCTATGAACAATGGCTCCAAAACTCGATATTGGTTGGGAGTTTGGTAAATCCATCGGAGGTGATAGAAAGACAATACAATGCAAACTTTGTGGAAAAATTATAACTGGTGGAATTACAAGATTAAAGCAACATATTGCTCATGTTGCTGGAAATGTTGAGTCATGCACTAAAGCTCCAAAAGAAATATCATTGATGTTCTGAAAACATCTTCAAGATACTAAGAACGAGAGAAATTTAATCAAAAAAAAGAAAGAAATTGTTATTAATGCAATTCAACAGAGCATACACGGACTCGATAATTGCAGTGACAGTGGAGATGATGATAAATTTGATAATACCTATGAAGAAACTTTACAAGATATAGAAAATAGGGCACTGCGAAAAGCAATGAAAGAAAGTCGTAGAACAAGAGCATTTTAGGAAGATATGCAAAACCGATATGGTTCAGGTAAATAAATATTTTATTTTTATAGTTGAATCCGATATGGTTCAAAATTAATGTATCATTTTAAAAACTTAATTTTAATGGAGTAATATAAAAATTCTGATTAGATTATATTATTTAATTTTAGGAAATGTTGGTGGTAGTTCATCATCACCAAGTGCAAATCCCAATTTAAGAAAACAGATGACTCGTAGCTTTAGGTACGAGAGGATTCTTACATGTTTTCAACAAAACGAAAGAGTATAAAAAATTGGTTTGCTCCTGAAAAGGTCAAAGACTATTTCAAAATGGTTTATATACAATGCAATTCCATTTCATGCAGCAGATAGTGGTCCATACTACCAAGCAATGATTAATACCATCGCAGATGGAGTACAAGGTCCTTCGAGACGTCAAATAGGTGGTGTTTTCCTGGAAGAGGAGGTAGAAGATATCACTATATATTTGAATACATTAAAATCCAAATGGCCAAAATATGGATGCACAATAATGTGTGATGGTTGGAGCACACGCAACAAGCATCCTATCATTAATTTTATGTTATACTGCGATCGCAACATGATATTTCATAGTTCAGTGGATTGCACAAACAAAAGAAAGACAGTCGATTTATATTATCTCTTTTGAATAATGTTATTGACGATATTGGAGAAGAAAATGTTGTACATGTGGTTACAGATAGTGAAAGTGCAAACAAAGCTGCTGGACAAAAATTGATGATTGAAAGACCTCACATGTTTTGGTCACTTTGTGCTGCACACTGCATTGATCTTATGCTTGAAGATATTGGTAAGATGACAAAGGTAAAAAGGTGCATTGATAAAGCAAAGCAAATAACAAGTTTTATATACAATAGTGACAAAATCGTGAACTTAATGAAAATCTACACAAATGATCGTGAATTGTTGAGACCTGGAATCACTCGCTTTGCTACTGAATTTATTTCTTTAGAAAGTCTCTTCCGGTATTGTCAAGATTTGAAGAGATTGTGCACTTCAGTTGAGTGGCATGAGTACAACAATACAAGCAAGAGAAGAAAAGATGTCGAAAAAATTACAGCGATCATTTTGGACACAAAATTTTGGAAGTCGGCTCGTGATATATGCACAGCAATGGAACCTCTCGTCAAAGTTTTGAAGTTGGTTGATCAAGACAATAAGCCAACGCTTTCGATTATATATGAAGCAATGGATAGAGCTAAATTATCTATAAAAGAAAGTGTGAAAGACTGGCAATTGTACTGGGATGTGATTGATGAGCGTTGGTATAATCAATTACACCAACACCTACATGCTGCAGGTAAAATTAGATTATATTTACAAAAAATAAATCCATTGTTGTGGTTATCGTTATATAATTTTAAATTTGTGTGTTTTTAGCATATTTTCTCAATCCAATGCTCCAATATTCTGGAACCTGTGTTTACACTGATGAAGTAAGACGAGGATTGAAGACAGTAATCAAAAGACTAGAGCCCGATTTAAATACACAAGCTGCAATGATTAATGAGGTATGATATTTATAAGTTTTGCTTAACATATTTTATATCCACTATACTATAGTTTTTATCAAACATGCTTCACAGATTAAATTGTTTACTGAACAAATTGGAGAGTTTGGATCCCCACTTGCAAAAATGGCGGTTAAAAAAAGTCTTCCAGGTTTGAATTTCTTTATGTTTTTTCATAGATATTAAAGTTATACAATATATATCATATGTTTCATTTCTCAGCTGAATGGTGGAATGAGTATGGTGAAGAAGCTCCCCACCTAAGAAAACTTGCAATTAAAGTTCTTAGTCAAACATGTTCATCTTCTGGTTGTGAGAGAAATTGGAGCACATGGTCTTTAATACATACTAAGCTTCGCAATCGTTTGGCGATTGAAAAATTGCATAAATTGGTATATGTCCATTACAATATGCGGTTAAGAGTACGAAATTTGATGCAAAAAAGTGGAGATGATGATTATTATAATCCTATAGATCTTGATCACATATTTAAAGATGATGATATTTTAAATGAATGGACTAGAGATAATGAACCCTCTGTGTTGCAAGATGATGACTTAGAATGGTTATATCAAGGTTATGAAATATCAAATGCCCAAGAGAGCAACAAGAACAAAAACAATGAGGGCACCTCTAGATTATCAAAAGAAAAAGGTAACATATTAAATGAAAGTGATGAAACTGACAATGACGATAAAAGTGACAACAATGATGATAGTGGTGATGGGAACAATCGGGAAAGTGGCAAAAAACATGGAGATGCTGATCAAGCATGTCAAGATGATCAATATGATACTGGCATGTCATGGGCACGGGGGAAAGAGAATTATTATGCAATACAAGACACTGATCATGGGTATCGTCCTGGGATAGAAGAACGTCGCTTTTTAGCAAGTTTGACATGGTTCTCGAGTGCTGAAGATGATGAACATTTTAGTGGATCTTCAGATTCATATATGCGTGTTGAAGAGGAAATAAAAAATTTGGGCTTGGGAGGTCACCATCAATTTCAGTTTGGAGATGATTCGAGAAATTACCATTGGAGCTCTCAAGATTTTGGTCGTGGTGCCATTGGATATAATTAACCAGACTTTGGGTATTCTCATGATTATAGCACAAGACATGATGATTTATCATCTCATGATTATGGATCGTCTCAATACACCAGTTCTAGGAATAATCAATTTGAGAGATTTTCTAATAGTGGTCGAAATAGATATCATAATCCTCAAGCACCAGCAACCACTGGTATTAGACATGATGGTCATGGTTCTATATCTTCAAGTGAGGCCAGTAATTCTTTTGGACATCAAGAATTTGGAGACTACCATCGTCGTGACGATACATTATTAAATTCTCCCTCATTACACCATATACATTCAGTTTCAAATCCACTATTCAATGCATATCCACTAGGACAATTTAACACTGGTTTATATCAGCAACCATATGGTGGAGATCAATTTTCTCAACTGAATCCCGACGAAGAATACACTAATGATTTTGTTCCTCCACGTCATTCTTCATGGTATTAGTCTCGATGATATAACATTTATAGGTACCTTTCTATATAAATGTTTGTTTTCATCAACTTATATTTCATTTCTCATTGTTATTATATTATCATATGATATGAGTAATTTAATAAGCTTAACATTAATTTCACTAGGAACATTGGAAAGCAAAGCACATCGGTTGATGTGAGATGGTGAATCTTGAGTCTTCTTCCCGCTGCATCCATCAATGAAAGACTAATAAAGAAGAGACCGCAAGTCAACTATTTCTATTGAGAAANGCATTTACAGGTACCTTTCTATATAAATGTTTGTTTTCATCAACTTATATTTCATTTCTCATTGTTATTATATTATCATATGATATGAGTAATTTAATAAGCTTAACATTAATTTCACTAGGAACATTGGAAAGCAAAGCACATCGGTTGATGTGAGATGGTGAATCTTGAGTCTTCTTCCCGCTGCATCCATCAATGAAAGACTAATAAAGAAGAGACCGCAAGTCAACTATTTCTATTGAGAAATTTTCATTACAAAGTGTGAAAAAAACCAAGTTAATTATAAAAAATTTCTATTTTAATTGATGTTAAATAATTTGTAACATCATTTTATATAAGATTTGATGCTTATTATTAGTCCATCACTCTAAATTGATTCAAATTTGTGCGAACTTATATATATCCAATCGAAAATATTTTAAAGTTTTAATTAATTAAATACAAATAATTTTTAATAGTATATTTAATTTTTGATATGGTTGTAAATATTTTAAATATAATGACGATATAAATTGTGTTCAATAAATTGTTAATAAAATTTTAAAAATATTTAAATTTCTTATTTACATCAAATAATCTATTTAAATGATATTTATTTTAATTTTTATATTTCTAAATATTTATAATATTTTTTTTTAAATAACCGTTCCGCGACCGTTCCACGAAATTTCATTGTAACTGGAACGGTAGCATCCGTTCCATGGTTCGCTGTCACTGTGGTCAAGCCAAAACTGGCAATCCATACATAATGAGGTTATCACTCAATTGATAAAAGACAAAAAAAATACCCAATTAAATTCACAAAAAGAAAATAATAACTTAATACACAAAAAATTAACAAAATACAAAATTAATTTAACATAATAAATAAAAGAAAACACAAAAATAATAAAAGACAAAAAGATAAAATAAATGGACAATATGAAAAATTAAACAACCCAAATTTAATTTAACACAATTAATAAAAGATAAAATTTAGAATTCAAGGACAATATTTTCAAAACATAAATTTAATTAATAACATAATCAGTAAAAGAAAACTAAAAAATAAAAAATAAACGGGCAACATAAAATTTGACTTTTAAACATAAATTAAAGAATATAGATTGAACTTGATCATTGGATTTTCCAATGAAATGGTACAAGTAACCCTTTTTCACTGGAAAACGGAATATATATATATATTGTATGTATGTGATATTTATGAGATAATTATATACTGTAAATGACGACAAAAGCTTTCTTTTAACTATATATGCACCTGAAATCACGACTAGCCTCCACATGTAGCTAGCTTTGTCTACTGTGGAATGCATTAAAGTTGATTGCATTTTTCTTCTGTTTTCAGGTGCTTTGCATGCAGAATTCATTGCACAAAAAACACAAGGAATGATATATAGATTACTTTCTTTTCCAATCAATTATTCATAATTTCTAACGTTCTTTTCAAAGTTGGAGTCTTTTTAATTTGGTCGTTTCTGCTCAGTCCTCCGATCCGAAGTAAATAAATTCCGCAACTGTTCGAGTACTAATTAAATACACAAATGCAGAATAATAGCGGAGAGTCCAGCACCTTGGAGCCATGGCTTCGGCTGGATAACAAGGTGGCGATGGTGACCTGGGCGTCGTCCGGAATTGGCCTAGACTTCTGTCTGGACTTGGCCAAAGCCGGCTGCAGAATTATAGCCGCAGCTCGATCGGCGTGTCGACCGGTTACAATCGCTGTGTACTGAGATCACTAACGGGCTCGGCTCCTCCGCATCGGACGAGCCGAGCCGAGATCAACCCAGAGCCATGGCTGTTGGGATGCATTTGGAAGAATAAGTAACCATGGAAAAATAATTTTTATTTTTTATCTGTCTTATATGGAAGTAGCATTAATTATAAGTTAATTAAAAGGCTGACTTATATCCAGAATCTCATAGCAGAGAAATAAGGGTACTGGAGCTTGAAACTTGGCAATGTCCTTTGTATTTTCTCCATTGATTACAGTAAGAATTTCCAAATCTTTTTACAACTAGAAACCGAAACTACAAAAAATCCCATTTAGCACATATATCTATTTACCTCGACCGAAAAATGTTATTTTTGTTTTTAACTTTATGGGAAACCCAGATTTCTTCCAACCATCAACCCCCTGCCCAATCTTTAGTGCCACGAAAACAACGGCACAGCAGTGAACAATTGCAGAAATTCCACTCAAGATCTTCAATGTTGCGTCTCCGAGACCACCAGCCCTGGATATAGGTATATTATTGCCTCCGATATGAAGATTCTCGACAACCAAATTGACGGGGCGAGAATTCTCGCGATTACCCATGAGGCCAGAATCTTCATTTTCGATATTTCCGATCCTAATTTCCTGGACTACATAAGAATTTTCGTGATTAGGCACCTCGAGTCCAGATTCTTGACCAGAAGTCTCCACATTTTCACGAGGGTTTTCAACGTTCTGTAGAAGCACCGGATTATCCGCCTGGAGTACAGGTTCTTGAAGAACCGGACGGCCAAAAGTCTCCACATTTCCACCTGGGTGTAGAATTTCGATTTCATTTGATGAGTTTTCAGATTCAGAAAGCTCGAGATCAGATACTTTCTCGCTACTTGAGTCGATCGTTTCTTTATCCATCATAAGAGAGGAGCGGAAAAAAAATTTTGAAAAGAGGTAACTGCCCTTTTCTTTATATGCAGGGATTTAAAACCCCCATTTTTTGGAATCATTTTTCGAGCGAATTTTTCAAAATTTTATTTCTTTTTTTTCCTCTGCAACGTTAACCTTTTTTTAATATCATCATCATCATCATCATCATCATTATTATTATTTATCATTATTATTATTTATCATGTATAGTGTTGTGTGTTCACAAGTTGCTACTCAATATCTGAATATGATAAGAGTATTAATTACCTTTAGCTAGACTGATAGCTGGTGGATGATTTGAGTTATCGAACTACAAAAAAAAGTGAGAATAGCGACGGTTTCTGACAAACCGTTGCTAGTATAGCGACAGTTTTTACTAAACCGTCGCAATTTTAGCAACGGATTTTGATAATTCCGTCGCTTCCTTGATATAGCGACAGTTATTAAACAACCGTCGCTATCTAGCGACGGTTTTTCAAAAACTTTCGCTCATATGACGACGGTTTTTGATACACCGTTGTTATTATAGCGACGATGTTTCATTAAACTGTCGCCTACAAAAGTATGCGACGATTTATCAAAAATGGTCGCTATTGTAGCGACGGTTTGACATTAACCGTCGCTATATTAGCGACCGTTTGTCAAAACTCGTCGCTATTTTGTGCGACGGTTATATGTACGACGGTATAATAAAAACCGTCGCCATATGTGGCGACGATTATTGTTGTCCGTCGCTAATAGCGACGGTTATTGTTGTCCGTCGCGAATAGCGACATTTGAACAACAACCGTCACCGATCTAGATCGGCGACGTTTTTTCATAAAACCGTCGCTAAAAGCGACAGTTAATCAACATCGTTGCTAATGGCGACGGTTTTTTCACTAACTGTCGCTATGATTCTTTATATACTGAAGTTCTGGAACATTTTTACTTCAGCGATTTTCGCCTTTTCGATTTTTTTTACTTTGTAGCGAGAGTCTATCGATTTTTTCGCATTATCGGTTTTTTTTACTTTGTACTAACATATTTTTATATTAATTTCGTAGATTTGTTCGTCGGTGTGATCTTCCAGCGTTACGTGGATCTGCATATCTTCACGCAAGTTAAGTTTTTAAAGCGTTTTTTTTACAGAAAATTTAATATTTAAATTTAAATTTTTCGGTGTATTGTATCTATGAAATTTGGCATAGTATTTTGATTAATTTTAATTTCTTATCTACCGAAAACCGTCGCTTCATTAAGCTACGGTTCTTTTAAAAACCGTTGCTTAATATAGCGACGGTTTTTGCCGTTGCTTAATATAGCGACGGTTTTACAAAAACCGTCGCTTCATATAGCGACGGTTTGTCAAAAACCGTCGCTTCATATAGCTACGGTTTTTCCGTCGCTTCATATAGCGACGGTTTTTTCAAAACCCGTCGCTTTATATTAGCGACGGTGTGTTTATAACCGTCGCTAAAGTGGCGACGGTTTCTTCGTTAATCGTCGCTAAAATAGCGACGATCTTGTTCAATTAAACCGTCGCTACGGGCGACGGTGTTTGAGAAACTGTCGCTGATAGATAGCGACGCGACCTCCTGTTACGGATCTCCAAACCGTCGCTACAACCGTCGCCTTATCCTTTTAGCGACGGTTTGGGCCGTCGCTACTCTCTTTTTTTTTTGTAGTGATAATTCATTTAAAAAAATAACCGAAATTATAATTTATCGAAATTAGAATTTAAAAAATTTTTGTTGTCAGTTTTCATGTTGTATATTTGATTAACGTATGTAAAAAATAAATGATTTTGCAAATACTATCATATTTCAAGCCTCGATTCGCAGAGAGAACGTTAAATCCAAAAATTATGCCAATCTCAATTTCAAAGGAATTCTTTTCATTTGAACTTTAAAATTGAAGAATGAGTGGTATCAACTTCACTTTCACTCAATCTTACTCTTTGTGGTTGTTACTTATATGCACAAGTTGTCAACGTCAAGACTAAAGAAGGAAAAGAACAGGTACTTAGAATAAAACTATGATGATCTTGCAAAGATTATTATTATTATCGAAATGATGAGATTAATCATTACAACATTCAAAGCTAACAACTGCAACTTTTTTACATTACAACATCGTCTCTGGACCAAGATTACACACGCGTAGCTAGCAATACAAACGCTGCAAATAATATGGTTTACAATACAAGCACCGGCCATTATTGGTTGTGAGAATGTGGCTAGCGGAAGACCTAACTACATAAAACAACAACGAGCATTCTTATGGTACTTGTAATTGCTGCAGCAATATCATTTTTCTGAAGCGTCTTCCTTTTGTTCTCTTCAGTGTGTTTCCATGCACGCAGTGTCAACTCAAGGATGAACATCTCACAGGCTCGTGCAAAGATAACAGGTGCTTCAGCTGAGATCATTCTAACATCTTCATCAGCTTTCATTATCTTCTTGATTCTAGCCAGCGGCAGGCTATGGTTCTTAAAGTCGGTTACCTGATCAATGTCTTCATATTGGCTAGCCCAAAAATTTTGGAGTTGCTGCTGCTAATGATGTATGTGCTGGTAGGCAAGATGATGTTGTGCCATCTGAGCTGGAGAGCAGAAAGACCACCAGCTTGGGACGATTGAATCGATCCAATCGGTGCTGGAGAAGAGGTTCCAACCATTTGGTTGGCCGGATATGACATCATGCCATATGGCATCTGAGCAGAGCTACCCACTACCCCAATACCCGACGACTGTCCATTTCCTTTCTGCTCCATTACAAATTATAATCTTCGGAAATCCTTTACTCTTCAAACTCCCTAAAATCACCAGTAACACATGAGAAAGCACTTTTTTCTAAAAAAAATATTTTATTAAAAGCAAGGGTCATGAACCTCGGCTCCTCTCTTTTTTTTAAAAATTTTTTTATAAGGCCGAGGTCTTGAGCTTGACTTCTCTTTTTGTTTATTTTTTTATGAGGGGCTGAGGTCTTGAACCTCGACTTCTCTATCTCATTTTTATGAGGGGCTAGTGTCTTAAACTCGGCTCCACTTTTTTTTTAAAAAAATTCTTCATAAGGGGCCAAAGTCTTGAACTCGATTTCTTTTTTTGTTTAATTTTTTATGAGGGGACATGATGTTAAACCTCGTCTCCTGTTTTTTTTCCAAGTTATTTATTGGAGTCGGATTCTTGAACTCTACTTTTCTTTTTATTTAATATTTTTATGAAGGGCTGGTCTTAAACCTTGACTCCTCTTTTTTTTTTTAAAAAAAATATATTTTTAAGGGGTCGGGGTTTTGAACTCAATTTATCTTTTTTTTAAAAAAATTTTAAGTAATTGAGATCTTAAACCTCTTTTTTATAATTTTTTTTATAAAAGGTTGGATTATCATGTGACACCTAGGTTCAAGAGGGCGAGTTGTAATCGTCGATGCCAAGAGCTGGCAATGAACGGCTTCTGACATTCTAGGTGAAAGAAACAAAGTTGTTCTGCACTAGTTGAAAAATCGCTTTTTACTTCGCGTATTCAATGAAGTAATAAGGTAGTTAATTGTCGTAGTATATGGACGTGAAGTAATAGATGTACCTTTTACTTCGCATAATAACCGAAGTTATATGATTGAAATTACTGAAGTCTTTGGCCGGTTTTCCTTCGAAAACCGGTCTAGAATTGGACCCGTGCCGAAGTAAGAAATGTGTTTTACTGCATCGATTTTTGTAAATAGTGAAGTAATAGATTATATGTAACTTCGTCTTAATTATTATTTAGCGAAGTAGTTTATAATATTTTACTTCACAATTTACATTGAGTGACGAAGTAATTCATCTGAAAGACTTCGTAGTTATGTATTTTGGTGAAGTAATAGACGCAAACAACTTCATAGTTTATCCTATTTGTTGAAGTAAATATAATCTATACCTTCAACATTTATCCTATTTGTTGACGTATTTTAAATTATGTTACTTCACAATTTACATTTAGTGACGAAGTAAGTGGTTCGAAAGACTTCAATAATTTGTATTTTGGGGAAGTAATTGCGCAAAACAATTTCGTTTTTACAGAACAATGGTGAAGTAAATTAATTATATCACTTCGTCTGATTTCTTATTGACGAAGTATTTAATATTATGTTACTTCACAACTTGCAAATAACAACGAAGTAATTTATCTGTTACACTTCATTATTTTTTTATTTTGATGAAGTAATTGTTAAAAAAAGACTTCGCAATATATGACTTAATACACTAATATAATTAAATTCATAAATTATCCATCTAAAAATGATGAATATCCACGAATCCACAATTACATATTCATCAATCCACAAATAACCAAAAAATATATCCACAAAACCAAAAGTATATCCAAAAATCCACAATGACACAAAATGTTTATCCCAACATACACCATCCATTTAAGCACCTACATAGGAGTAGACAAATTCACTCCATTCACTTCTGACCTCATCATATTGAGATTGGTTGTAATATTGGTTCTTGATGCATCCTGCAAACTTAAATTTAAAAAAGAAAATACATTAGATTCTTGTACTTTATATAAAAATTGACAGATATATATTTAAAAAGTATTTAAATTGATGGAATCTGAACATATTACACACTCTTTGTAGATACAACAAAGGAAAATGAACGAAGAAGATAGGTAAAAGCAATATTATGCAATGGTACGGATTTGAAGAATCATGGGGATCTGTATAGTTTTCAAGAGTTACCAATTCATGAAACTTTTCAATTTCTAGACCCGATTCACTAATATCAGTGGTTATTCAAGATGATATGGTTTCTGAATCGGCTACCAATTCATGAAACTTTTCATTGAAGAGCCTATGGTTTCTGACTCGGCTAACATTAGTGGTTATTCACTAATATCAGTGGTTATTCACACTGCAGAATAAAACATACAAAATCTGAATTTTAGCAGCTACGGTACTGCTAAAATCTGAATACAAAATCCATATTTCACTAATATAAAATCTGCAGAATCCAAAGGCAAACAACTTACTGTGTTCAGCTAAAATATCACTAATATAAAATTTATCACAATGACAACAATTCATCTCAAGCAATTATCTCAATAATAAAATATATCCCAATGACAACACATTATCTCAACAATAAAATATATCCCAATGGCAACACATTATCTCAACAATAAAATATATCTTCATGGCAACAATTCTTCTCAATCAATCAACAAATTTATCTCAAGATGAAACTCACCATCTTCACCATCTTCTCCAACTGTGGATCATCACAATCGACTATCTCTTTCATGTACCTCATCACACAATATCCGCATTCAACAGAACCACTTTGTTTTAGATTACCCTATAATGGAATTGAAAAGTTAATGCAACAATCACAATGGAATTGAAAAGTTAATGGAACAATCACAATCTAATTAATAACCACTATCAATTCATGTATTCATAAATAAGTACGATACATACCGTCAATATTTTAAAACCTGGCCCTTTAGAAATACCCTTCGAGGCATTGTACATCTTCACCCCACAACATTTTAAAAAGTAAGAAGTTATTTTTTTGCATATTTATAAGTTAATGTATTCAAAATCAACATAAGCTACTACCTACTTTGTCACAATAGTTTTCCATGTATCATCTCGGTTCCTGTTAGACGTAGAATCCAATATATCATATTCTTATCTTTGTTGTCGGTAGTCAAGATCCAATGGTACCTGAAAAAATGAAATTACAGCATTGACTATCATGAAGTAGAAATCTATAAATAACTAAAATCTTACCCAGTATTGTATGGGATGAGGCAGATGCTATCTCTACACACTGCTTCCAACTGGTCAGCAATATGTTGTGATAAGTCACGGCCATCTGTGCCAATCGAGAATGTAGGTATATTACCGAGATCCACAAACGAAAAATAATCAGCCTTGTCTTTTTCCTTCAAATATTTGTAGAGGTGACTGCAAGATATAGATGCACAAATATATCGTTTAGAAAATTTTCAAAATATGAACAAGTACCACAAAAAATATTATATAAATGCACAAATATTGTAAGTTAGACATTATATATACCCCATGTAAACTAAAATTTGTCTGGCACCTATCTCCCTCATCTCCATAAAGCGTAAGATATCTTCTCTTAGCAACCGTGTGCTTTTAGGATGTCCAAACATAGTGTCCTCAAACTCAATGTATATGGTATCCGATTCATTCAGCAATCTAACAACATGAGAGTAGATATACTTTCACGACATGGGTAATGTTTTTTTAATTTCTTTGAACTTTTCGTGCTGACTAGGAACATCCGCAAGCGCAAATGATTGAGGTTTCCCATTCCTCTACAATTTAAAATATTATTCATACAAGTATTTTAAAATAAAACATTGTTCGAGCAACATATCTGACAATTGCAAACACAAAATCAAATGAAAACCTAAAATACCTTTGTCGTTGGAAAAATAACCAACTCTTTAGGCCAACCAACAATGAATCCAACAACATCATTGATGATTGTTGGTCCAAACTTAATTGGGATCGGAAGCTGTGCTTTTTCATCTAAGACAACATCAATAGATACCTTGAAGTTCTCTTCCCCAAGTGGAACATGGTGAATCATAACATTTGGACCTCCTTCTGATATTATTGTGCCATAAGCCACCACGTTTTTGCGTTCTTTTACAGCCAGGTGACATTTTTTCCCCTTTCAAGAACAAAAAGACATGATATATTTTTATATGGAGGTGAATAGAATTTAATTGACATTAAATTCAGAGACATACAACCTTCGTATTTGAAGTGCCGCAATCATAAACTTCTTGCACATCATCTGACAATTTTGAGTCTTTCACTCCTGAGAACTTGTTTGATGCTACAGTCTCAGAAGATCGATCATTGATTAATGGAATCACAGCAGCAAGTTGAGACCTCAGCATCTCCAATTCAGCTTTCAAACTTTTAGTCTCCTCCGATTGTGCTTTTACATTTTCAATCACAGCTTTTGAGATTGTTTCTCTCTTCTTTCTTGGAGTTTTAAAGTATACTTGTGGTTTTACGAAACCTCCCACACCTCGAACCCTTCCATAGTGTTCTTGGCTTCCTAAGGCAGCGGTTAACATGTCATTCATTCCAGAAGATTTGAACTCTCCTTTGCCTTTCTTTTCCAACAATTCATCCTGCAATTGGAGACATGACAAATCAATTCACAATCTACAGTGTTATTTATCTAGGCAATATGGCGATTGAATAAAACTAAACATTTACAATTTTTTCAGCTACTTCTGATGTCTCCGAACATGTTATGTTGCCAGATTTGTCTTCTCGAGCTTTACGCCAAAGCACAGATCTATCAACTTCCTCATCTTCAGCAACCAAGTTTTTGTTCCGCTACAATTTCAAAATTCATATGTTTAATAACATGAAGAACATGCTAAAAATTACAAATATATTGCTCTGTTTCTTACCAGTTCAGCCTCCAAGCCGATGTAACCCTTGCGAGACATTCTGTGGTGATATTTACAATGCATGGTCCGTTGTTTTTGTTTTTCATGAGTAACCTACTTCATTATGTTGGCTCAGTTAAGTATTGAATTTAATAAATTCGTGAGGAAACATATCAATTATTAAAGTACCTCCCATGATGGATCCAGTCTCGCATCCACAAATGCTTTCCAATCTGCTATTGGGAGTTGATACTGACTTGGCGGAGAAATCAACTTTTCAGGATTATCTTTGTTCGGCCAAACAAATCTACTAGTCAATTTGTTTTTGAAATCTCGCCACTTCTGAGATGCTGAATTCATCACAACATACTCACTTTGTGGCGCTAGTTCAAAGACATTCTGCAACAAAAACAGATTAGTTAGAGGTGCAAGTATGACTGTGAATTCAAATTGAAGGTTGTACTTACCGAGATCTCTTCCCACAGTTTTTGTTTTATGTGTTCTGGAACTTCAGGCCATGACTTTATACTGATTGGCACCATGGCTCTAGCAACAGAACCAATGTATGATTGTAAAGCCCTTCCACTTGCATTGTATGCTGGCCGCCCCATGTCATCATAATCAATCTTAGCTTTTTTCCCCCATCTGGCAGTAGCAATTAGTTTACCCATCAACGTAGGGCCTCGCTTGTTCCTCTGCACATCTACAGGATGTTCTTCTCCATCAGTAAGTACAGGGTGCTCTGCATTAGTAACTTTATTTAGCTTATCATCATGTACTCCTTGTATCATCTCAACTGTAGCATTTGATTCCTTTTTTTTATGACCCATTGAGCTTTTTTCTACATATTTACATGAATAAAACCAATGTTAAAAACCTACACAATAACATTAACCATTAAAATAACATAAACAATAATTCTAATAAGACATGTATAAACATGACATAAATAATAACAGAAACAATAATAACATAAATAATAAACATGACTTGTAGAAACCTGACATAAATAATAAACATGACATAAATAATAGCAATGAGGTTATGTTTATAGCATAACAAAAAAACATGATATAAAAGTGAAAAACATCATTTTTTCTTGTTCGTTTCCCAACCACCCTCAGTTTTTTATCTAAAGTAACTTCATGAGCCGGAATACAATGAGTATCAACATCATCAATTGGTCGAGAATCAGGAATACTAGTCCAACCATCATCATCTCCCTCGTAACATCGATTTGGCACAGGGAGTACAATTGACCACCTTTTTTGTAATGGGTCATCAATATAGAAGACATTATTGACTTGACTTGCAAGGACAAATGAGTCATTCTTGTGCCCTATTTTGTTCATATTGACCAAGGTGAATCCACATTCATCATTGTTGATTACTCCTTTGTCATTTGCAACCCACGCACACTTGAAAAGAGGAACTTGAAATTGATGATAGTCCAACTCCCATATTTCTTCAATCACTCCATAGAAAGTCACATCAGTCATCAAGGGATTCTTATCTTTGGCACTACAGACAAGCATGGTGCTAGCAACTAGAGAAACCCCACTGTTTTGGCAAACTCTCTCATCATCCCGTGCCTTTGTTTGGTATAAATTGTCATTTATCACGTAACTACTATACTTAATGACTTGCCCACGTGGACCATGAGCCAAGCATGTCAATGTTGATGTCGTTCCACCATTGCAGCTATCTATTTCAGCATCCACCTGACATTTATACAATTAGAATAGGGTGATTAAAATACTAGATACAAACTGTTCACCGAAAAATGCATAAAGCAGATTTATCCACCTAACCTTTGCACGAAACCAGTCAATGAACTTCTTATTGTGAACATCTTGTATCCACCTTTCATCTTTCTCTTTTTTCGGAAACATTGACTTCAGGAAATATTTATGTTCACTGTAGGAAATATTTATATAGCGATTTGTGTTGGATATTAAATATTGACAATCACATGGGTGCAGAATTATAGAATAATGCAATACACTTACATAATGTAGGGAGATACTTCTTCTGTATTTTCCAGCACAATCAAATGTGCTTGTTGAAGGTCAACTTGTGGCACTATAATTGGTGTTTTGCATGCTAAGAAGCCAGGAATGTTTGATTGAGATCGCGATTTGATTGAGGGACCCCAATAGGATCAAGGTCATTTAGGTATTCTGAACAAAACTCAATTGCTTCTTCGGCTGAATATCTCTGAACAATGCAACCTTCAGGATGTTTTCAACTGCCTACATAACTCTTAAGCATCTTCATGGATCTTTCGAACGGGTACATCCACCGGAAGTACACTGGTCCACATAATCGAACTTCTCGAACAAGATGAACTGTTAAGTGAAGCATGACATCGAAGAAAGAAGGGGGGAAATACTGCTACAATAAGCAGAGTGTAACAACCAAGTCAGATTGCAGCTTATCTAACTTGGCTACATCTATCACCTTGCAACAAATATCTTTGAAGAAGAAGCATAATCTTATGATGGCATATCTAACATGTTTTGGTAACGCATCACGTATGAGTATTGGCAGGAAATGCTGCATTAGAACATGACAATCATGAGATTTCAAGCCAATCAATTTCAACTTAGACAAGGACACAAGATTTTTAGGTTCGATGTGAAACGTTCTGGGACTTTTATATCCATTATCGACTGACAAACTTGTAACTTTTCTTTTTTTTTGTGAATGAGCATGCAGCAGGAGGAAGATATGTTCTTTTTTCACCAAATTTAGGTGTCAATTCAGGCCTAACTCCCATTTGAACTATGTCCAACCTAGCTGCCACTTTGTCCTTGGTTTTTCCTTTAACATTCATCAAAGTATTAACGAGAGATTCGAAGACATTTTTCTCTATGTGCATCACATCGAGACAATGCCTAACATGCAGGTGTTTCCAATAAGGAATATTGAAAAAAATTGATTTCTTCTTCCAACATTTTCTGAAATCTGTTGATCCAAAATCTTTTTCTTCTTTACTATCTTCCAAATTATTGTCCTTTGCATTCTTTCTCTTTTTACCTTTCACACTAATCTTCTTTCCGAAAACACACCTTATGTCAGAAAGCTTGTCAAACAAAGCAGATAATGGTGTAGATGATTCTCCATGTTCTTCCATACCATCGAACTCTTTCATTTGCCTCCGATATGGATGAAATCGTGGTAGGAATCGTCTATGACCAACAAATGAAATTTTCTTCCCATTTTCCAAATGCTTTGCACAAGTATCTTCTTTGCATACTGGGCATGCATCATAACCATGTGTAGTACATCCACTAAGGTTACCATAGGCTGGAAAGTCATTGATGGTCCATAATAAGACTGCTTTAAGAGTGAAAATTTATCTTCGATAAGCATCATAGACACCATCAACTCCATCCCACAATCGTTGTAAATCTTCAACTAACACATCAAGATAGATATCTGTATCATTTCCTGGCTGTTTAGGCCCTGAAATGAGCATAGTTAGCATGATGAATTTTCTCTTCATACACATGTTTGGAGGCAGATTATAGGTGACCAACATAATTGGCCAGCAACTGTACCGACTACAAAGGTTGCTATAAGGATTAATGCCATCAGCTGCAAGTGCTAGGCGAAGATTTCTTGGTTTACTTTCAAAGTCGGGCCACATATGATCCACCAACTTCAAAGATGGTGAATCAGCTGGATGACGTAACTGACCGGGAACTCCTGTGGTTTCTGCATGCCATGTTAAATTTTTGGAGGTATGTAGAGATTTAAACATGCGCTTAAATCTTGGTATGGGAGGGAAATACCACAACACCTTTGCAGGAACACCTTTCTTCTCAACGTTCTTCTTGGTTAGCGTCCACCGTGACAAGCCACATTTAGGGCAGTTTACGCAGTCTTTATATTGCTTCCTATAAAGAATGCAATCATTGGAACAAGCATGAATCTTTTCATGACTCAACGCCAAACAACTCAATGTCTTTTTTACATCATACATTTTGGTTGGCAGGTTTTGATTATCTGGTAGCATATCCCCAAAATCCATTAGTAGATCGGAAAATAGAGCGTCACTCATCCCATTCTTTGCTTTGGTGTTGTATAGTTTCACAATTGCACTCAACTTTGTGTAACGCTTACATCCATTATACAAAGGTCTCTGCTTTCTCCAAAAATTCCATAAACCCTTCTGGATTTTCTGTATAGTTATCATATGCTGCCTCACACATATTAGTGGTTTCAAAGTCTCCGTGATAGTTACCAATTGGCTCCTTGTTGGTGCTCCAATTTACTTTGTCACTTTCAGCAGACTCACCGTGCCAAAATCCAATTCACATAATTTTGACTAAAACCATGGAAATAAAGATGCTCTTGAATGGACTTAGCTGGTCTTTTTTTAAGATTTTTACATTTGCAACCAAGGACAATGAATAAATTGAGATCAATATGGGGATTCTCTAAACAACCTCTGACAAACAGTTCCACACCATCCTCGTACTGTTTTGACCTTATATCCGAGTGAATCCAAGATTTATCCATTTCAATACAGCAAAATACCAGAAATATATAACAATAAATTTGATCTAAACCTGAAAATATTACATTTAATAATGTCATTTTCAATTTAATTTCTTGAACGCAAAAAAAAAACGAAAGAAGACTACCTATTGATGAAAATAAAGCAACATTGTTCCTAATTAATTTTGATTTGAATTACTCTCACATGTGCCGAAAATTAGGAACCCAGAGACGAACAACCAAGGCGACAACAAGAAATTAACCAATTATCGTTCCAATGAATACCTTACCTCGGGAAACTGGTGACGGACTAACACAGGTAAAGCAATATTGTTCCAGTCAAAATGGAGAAAAAACAAAGGCGCAGGGGACGACGGTTGTATATCTCAGTCGCTTCTTCCGTCTCAGTGCTTTGAACGGTGGTGGTGGTGGTGGTGGTGTTTTGCTTCCCTCTCGGTGAGTGGATCGGCGGTGGTGTTGGTGGTTTGAAGCGAACGTGGTGTATCTCCAGTCGCAGCTTCCCTCTTGGTGCTTGGAACTGTGGTGGTAGTGGTGGTGTTGTTCGTCCCGCCTTCTTCTCTCTCGGTGGTGGAACGGCGGCTGCGGTGCGTGGAATGGCGGCGGCGCGGCGCGGTTCGAAGCGAAGAAGACTGAAATTAGGGTTAATTTTGAAGGAAAATGTGGATCGATCGAAATGAGCTCGCCTGAAGGATATACGATATTAAATTAATTAAACTTATCGGTTCATCTTTTTACTTCAGTATGAACTTATTTTCCTTATTTTTTACTTCATCAACATTGATATGCCGAAGTAAAATATAATAAAAAAATACAGTGAAGCCCGTGTTTTTAAACATCCGAAGTAAAAAATCTGATTTTTCTACTAGTGCTGGTACCTCACTTGAGCCATTTCTGTTTCATGTGCATCCCCTTGCAGAGTGATTCAGCTTCTCTACAAATCACTATTACTGATTTCCAATCCAACACTTTTCAGGCCATCAAGTCCCGCCTTCAGCTCGATGACATGGTCAGCTTTCGTCTGCTTCGATATCATTTCAGTTGTTTATATCCAATTTATGTTCCATTTGTTATAGTTTTTTAAATGGGTCGATGAGTTTTTTCCCATGAAAAAATAATTATAAAATGTTACCATTTCAGTTGTTTATATCCAATTTATGTTCCATTTGCCTAGTGAAATAGCAAGTCGATTGGTAAGGATTTTGATTATGATTTTTTTTTAATGGAAAGATGTAATGAATATTTTCTGACTTTATTCAGAGAGATGTGTTTGGAATGGGTGGTTCTTTGTCAGAATTTGTAGTTTATGTCACATCTTCCATGAAATCGGAAGATGTAAAGCTTGTCATGGAGGGATAATCTGAATCAGGCGGTAATTTGTCAGGTTCTTCTTTTCAACAGTGCTTCTCGAATTCAACTTAAGAAATTAAATTTAATAGCCAAATCCTTTTAATGTGTACCCATAACATGTCACATCGTGTTTGAACGTCAAAATAATATGAAAGTAGCATGATGAGTTAAAAGGCTCACTTATAAGTTATATCAATAGTAATGTTTCATTCATTGAATTATTCACCTCATGATATAATATTAGTTTGTCTTGCAGGGAATTCATCAATTTTCCTTCATGCAATCAACTCTTGCACTGTTTAAATTTTGTTTAGTAGGTTTTTTGTATGGTTTGATAGGAAAATATACCTCCATGAAGTTGGGGCGAACCAAAATTCTAGTGGGATTCGATTGAGTTTGGTTGTTAGTAAAAATTCAGCCCATCACGTTATTTGCTTACCGAATGATTTATATTGGGTTCAAATTCTTTATTAGTCAAGTTGATTGGTGAATTTTAGTTATATTCCTTCAATGTCTGTAGGTTATTGCTAGTCGCAACTCGTTATCAATCCATATAATCTCAAGAGCACAAACTGAAAAAGATGATTTTGGTTGGGAAAAAAAAGGTTTTAGATCACTCATATAAACACACATGCATAGATTCACACAGACATGTGGGTGTATGATGTGCTGTTCTTGAGCAGGTGATTAGGAGGCATGCATATTGTTAATTGATGTCATCAAATATTAAATGGATTTTTTAGAAAGACATTGGCATGGTGTTCCTGATAGCAATAAGTTCTGACTGATTCCTATGACTCTTCATGATTCTATAGTGAATATAATATATTTATTTAGTGATATTCAACAGTCCTCATTGAAGAGAAGTGAGGCTAATTAATTCTAATATTTTGGAAGGGAGCAATCTTTAATGCGCACTTTTATTAGTACATGTTTTTGCGTCTATTTGGTCTTAAAATGCGTTAATTCTTTGAGAAATATTTGTTCCTAAGATCCATAGTTCCCAATAGAAATTAGAACACATGGCAAATAAATGACTTTTGAGAGGCAGGAATAGTTGATATTTGTGAGTTGACATTTATGACTGATGCTAGATTGATCATTAAAATGTCTACTGTTGAATGCATTAAAGTTGATTGCATTAATAAAACTCACTCACCAATTATATCTCCATGCAAGCGTAATTTTTTTTTGGTTGTATCATTTTTTGGATTCTGAAATTCAAATGTTCTATATTAAGAGTTTCGTGAAAGTTTAGATTCTATGTTTGTATCATACTGAATGCCACAAGGCTTGTGCCTAGACTTAAGATTGTCAAGGCTTTGCCTTTCTGTCACGACTCCAGGTAAAGCATTGTCCTTTAATGAAGTCTGTGCCTTAATCGTAAAGCATAAATCTTGGTGCACTATAAAGGCAGGCTCAAGTCCCTTCTAAGCACACAATTCAATGTGGAAATAGTAAATCAGCAATTGAAGCAAGGAAATGAACATATATATATTTTCACTTATATACTTATGAATTTTGTTTTACTATTCTTACTATTGTTTTGAGTTCTTCACTTTAATAAGGTGTGTGTCTCACCTTGTGCCTAGGCTCTACGTTTAAGCTCTAGTGCACCTTGTGTTTCTAATTACTATGATTTATATTTAGAACTGCAAGCCATTTATGCATTATGTTGGTGGCAATGTGTAAAATTTAATGATTGATATCGTATATTAATATGCCTCAAATAGTCTGCTCAACCAATATGCGACTCGAGTAATTATGGTGCCGGAATTTTCTTATCCTCGTGTTATGAGAACGAAGTTAATAATTCACATTTTCTTTGACTACCAGATTCTATATATCATAGATGGAGACTGTTATATGTGCCGTTGAGTTAATCCCATTACATCACCTGCATTACGTGACCAAAAAGTCTCTCTAACAGTATGTAATATTTTTTGTTTGTGTTTGTGTTTGTGTCGTCAGAGAGAGCAAAATCATCGATTGACCAAAACTGTGGATGATGAACTGGTGACCCACTTCACTCTTACACTAGATATTAGTGCTGGTGACTGAGTTAGCGCAAGATCTGTCTTAACTGTTACTGGTTGCTGCTTCGATATCTGAAAGTCTGTGTTCAAAGTTTTATAAATGCATGAATTTTGATGTGTATTACCTAATTTGTGTCTAGATTGCATGAAACTCATATTTCAGCATTTTGATCAGTAATAGCACAGAATTCTGTGGGTATCTGTAGTGTCTCAATTCAATTTGTAAGAGAATTTCAAAGTTCTTGGACAAGGTCTTTATACACAGAATCTCAACAACATATTTGGAAACATAAGTATTTATACCTTCAGAAGGTTGGTCATCAAATAAAAAACCATCTATCAAACTCATTAATGACTTTGAATAGAACTTCTACGCCAGATGCAACCATATCATTGTCATTGGATTGGTTTTCCTTGACATGATTTGAATGTTATAATTTTTTTATTGTTAAAATGATAAATTCGCTTTCATCGATATTTCACTGGACTTGTTTATGATCCTTATAGTATTCATATTTATATTCTCTCATTTTCATTTGCTTCTGTCTGAGTTTAGAGCTACTGTAATTGATTTTGATAGACTTGGAAGCTAAATATTTCTAGAAATTATCTCTGCGTTGGATTTATATATATTGAATTATTGAATTTTGCTTGCCATATCTTTCTGATAATTTTGTGTTCGCTTGTCCTCAAAACTATTCCTCGATATCATTCTCAGACTTGATGACTGATGTTGTATTCTAAAAAGCACATATCTCACAAAATAAATGATAGAGTGGGCTTGGATAACCATGTTATGGTCTCACAAGACTCTCTAGATATCAATTCACTCTTTCTATTTATTTACTATCTATGACATTTTATTTAAAACATTTTATTGAGATGAAAATATCGTCATACTTGAACCCACATAATTTAAAAGTTCTAAATTATATTTTTTTTTATCATTCATGATTGTTATGTTAAATTCAAGAAAGTTTATGGCAAGCTAAATCCATTGATGTCAAGGTGAAAAGAATGCACTCTTGGTCAAGTAAGATTGTTTACAGTTTTGTATATTCTTCTTTTAGTTATTATAGTTTTGCTAATTAATATTTATTTTTAGGTATAATTTTGAGTATTTATTATCAACTAACATCAAATGTCTGGTACCATAAAAGTGGTTATCTTGATTTGTTATTTTAATATGATACAATGAATACTATATCACTATACTACAATTATTAAACCCCCAATTTTATAAGTGAGGGATATTATATTTATTTATGTGTATATATAATTAATTATAAATAAATTTTGGTGTGTTTAAGGGTCCTTAGGGGCCACGGTTCAGGGCTGGTGGAAGCAAGGTTAGGGCAGAATGAAAATTTGGGTTTCAAACTAGCTAGGGTTCGATTTTGGAAGGTTAAAAGGGGGAGGCCGCGTTGGGTGCCTTCCAAGCGAGGGGCAGGTCTCATGAGGTCCTAGCGTCGAGCCATGGTGGTCCACGCAAAGCTGAGGAGGCTAGGAGAGGAGGGGTGCACGGCTAGGGAACAACCTAGTCGTGGCCGCACGTATGTGGAAGAACCATGCACGTCCTCGTGCATGGCTAAGTAGGTCTGGTCCAAGTGGGTCCTAAGGGCTTCGGTATAGGTCCTAGGAGGGTTGGTCAGGGGCTGGTCCACTCGGTTAGGGTCTAGGTTCGAAGGATTTGGGGTTGGCTTGGGCTAGGGTTTGATCAATTTGTGCAGAAAATTCAGTAGGCGTTCTTAGCTATTCCAGGGTCTTAAATGGTATGAATTGGGTTGCATAGGGTATTTTTAGGTGTTAATAAGCTATGGTTCAAGTTTGGTTAAGTTTCGAGTTGATTCAGGTTAAAACCGGGACGTAGGTTCATGTTTTAAAACGAATTGGGAATTTACTCGAGGAGCTTAAGTTTACATCTAAGAAATGCATATGGGTGTATTTTAAGGTGTTATGTTAAGTTTGGATAGATTCGGGTCACCGTTTTAAGGTACAAGGGTAAATTAGGAAAGTTAGGACTTCAGGGACCTGCAAAAAGTTAGACGTCCTGGCAGTACCCTGAATGCTGTAATGGATGATAAAAAGGTTATTTTAAAAGATTATGGAAATTTATGATGAAAAACGATTACGCTAAAAAACGTGTTGCATGCTTGGTTTTAAGGAAAAATGATATATATATGCATGATTTTTATAAGTGATGAATATAATGAAAGTTTGAATGAGGTGACTTGATTGTGACTAAAATGAAAGGATATGATGATATGTAAGGCCAAAGTTCAGTTGACGGGTGAGAATGTCGCTGATGTCCTCAACGTCTGGTACCATGGTTATACGTAGATGGGTCCATTGACCCAAAGCTGAAACGAAAGTCATAATTAATGATCTGAATTCAATAAAAGGAAAAAAGACATGATGAAAGGAAAAAAAAGATTTAAAGTTATGCATATTCATGAAATGCTATTTTACTAAAAGTATCTTTCAATGTTGCTTGTGAATGTATATGTATTATTTGTTATCATGGTTAAGGTTTGCTGAGTCAATAGAGTCACTAGGTGTGAGGTGAGCATGATTTCGTTGATGATGGAAGAATTGATGGCTGAACTATCTGGGTTGATGGTGCACATAAACCGAGGACATTTGCTAGTTTTTCCGCACTTATATGATTTAAGATTACTTTAAAGATTTTGATCGCGTTTATGACTATTATGATTTTGAGTGGTTTTGAGATAATTAAAGAGTTTACATTTTATTTTGGAAAATGATAGTTTTTGGTTTTGGTTGACAATTCTACGCTTTGCAATGCGTTTTGGATTTTGAGTAAAATATTTGGTGAGTTATTTTAAATGGTGCAAAATTATATATTTATATATATTGAAATAATTCGGCCGAAAGCTTAAAGGAAGAAAAAAAAATTCTTGTACATTTTAAAGAAAAATGAGTAGTAGACGTTTCAAGTTTTGTAATTGATAAAATAAATAGCATCGAACTGTTTCAAGATCCAACCACTCTCTTTTATGTAAAATAGATTTTTCAGACTGCTGAATCAATTCAAGATTTCAAGTTGTTTCAAGAAATCAAATTGTTGTATTTATTGAACTCCAATTGCAAGAAATCATCTAACAAAATTGATCAGTCCAAAAATTCAATGTAGTGCAAAGATTCAAATCGTTTCATTCCAACTGCATTACAAATGGATAGTTTTGAGCATTTCTAGGAGGATTTTGCAAGTCAAGTCGTTCAGACGAATGCTGAAAATGGAAAGATCACGCAGTATCATACCAACCCCCGAATTGGCAGAAAGTTACATATTTGGTCTACGGTCTTTTAGCTTTTCAAATAGCATGGACTTAAAGTCACAAAAACAAAAAGAATATTAAAGAGCATTTAGTGATACATATGAAGATTGAAAAGGACTTGCTCATGTTGTTGGGAAACAGTACAGATGATCGTTGAAAAGCAAATCCGACCGTTAGAGCTTTCAACTATAAATATGCAGAACATTCAAAGTGTAGAACACCGGAAACTCTAACAATCAAGTCTTCCAGCCACTGAATTAAATAATTCTACAGTCTATATATTTTCATATAGTTTGAGCACATTTAACAGTTTACATTTCAGACTACTCAACCAAAGCACAACCTTAACAGATTGATTCAGATCTTCAAGGATCAAATTGTGCTATCTCAACCAAGTCAAGACGTTACAAAGTTGGTCATTAGATCATTGTTATTTATTGTATTGTCTGGTGAACCAAGGGTTCTTAAACATCAAGGCCTTGTAAAGTGGTCACTAAAAGTTTCAATTTAGGTAGTATAATAAGTTCTAACTGAAGCGAGCTATTATAAGATGATGTAAAGCCAAAGTCTTTCGGTGTAAAATTTTCTAAGTGGAAAAAGAGGTGACATATGAGTTTATGATCTCCAAACATCCATCAAAAAATTGTATTGTTTACTTATGCACTTTACATTTCTTCACAGTATAGTTTCCCAACCGTTTCTTGTTAAACTGCCAACTTTTTATTTATCACTAGTCAAACCGAACTGTTTCCGCACTTGCTCTATTTTAAAGTGGTTCACTAAATTTAGTTGTTTAATAATAGTTCTTAATAACTTAAAAAATGTTACGAACAAATTTAAAAATTTGTAAAGAGTTTATTCACCTCCCTTAAATTTTAAATCGATCTTAATAAATGGTATCAGAGCGGGTTGAGGATAAGAAGAAGGCCAACATCGAAAATTTGGCCAATGATATCCTTTACAAAACTTTAGATAAAAATATGTATAGCGAAATCAAAAATTGTTCCACAACTAAAGAGATCTGGGAGAAACTGACTCAACTCTATGAGAGTAATGGCCATATCAATGAGAACAAGCTAACAGTTGTCATCCAGAAGTTCGATAATGAAAAATTAAGCCCGACAAAACTATAAATGAGTTTTTTGAACGGTTTAGTAGTATCATTATTGAACTTTCATCTCTCGGAAAAAAATATTATAACCATGAAATTTCTTTGAAGTTAATGAGAGCACTTCCCAGAGAATGAAATGTAATGATAGTGGTCATGAGGGAATCCAAAGACCTCAATAAGCTAGAGCTACATGATTTTTTTGTTGACCTAAAAGCTTATGAATTTGAGATAAGAATCAGGACAGAAGAGGAGTCATTGATAAGTGCAAGAATTGCACTTAATTTATATGAAAATCTAGTTGAATTATGTTGGTTTCGGACAGAATTATGCTTGGTATTTGTCGTTTTGTGTCGTGCAGGAGATAAACTACAATTGGACAAATGAATGCGATTAGAGGTGTTTTTGAGCGTGAAATGATTGGTGGACAAGAACCGCAGCGCCAAGGATCAAGCGTTGCAGCGTTATGGCTTCAAGGAGCAGACCAAGCGCCTAGGCTCTATACAGCAGCGCCGCAGCGCCAGAGTGTGCGAAGATGAAGCGCCTAGGCACTGAGGAACTAGCGCCATGACACTAACAGGCCAAACAACAAGCGCCTAGAAGCGTCGCGACGCTAATGGCGGCGAGAGACGGACTGATGGGTTTGAGCCCGTACGAAAACATAAAAAAGAGACTAGGTTTGCAGATGAGAGAGGATGGTTTTTGGAGAGAAAAACACACGAGAGAACAAGAGAAAATACGGAGACGACGATCTGGAGTGCAAGAATCGATCACGAAGACGAAGAACGACGAATCTGAGGACAGAAACGCCACTTCTGATTTGTTATCTGATTCCTTCACCTTTATTTTTTAGTGTTGAGATCTCTAAAACTTCAAGTATGTTTTGTTTTTGTTTAAATTTTGTTATGAACTAATTTTCCAATCTAGAGGATGATTTAGCTTTTTGGATACGATAATTTGATTCGGTTCTTTATATGATTGAATCTCTTCTCGGTTTAATTGTGTTTCTTTGTTTTTATTCGATTGCGATTTACTTGCCATAAATTGTTGTTGTCTGATTAATTCTACAACTCGGGAGAGGGACTAAGATTATAGATCATTAGAGACGCATCGTCGAATGTTTATATTGTTCGGAAGGCGTATAGCTTTAGCGAGGCCTAGGTAAGAACATCGGTTGCATATATCATTTAAATTTAGATTTTTATTAGGAATGCTTCAATCGAAATTTGAATGATACAGTTTATTCGTCACTTGGAAAAGGGAAGTGTTCTTGGCCATTAAATAATTGGAATTCATGAATATAAATTCAACCTAGAATAATTATCGTGGAAACTTAGTGAAATCACTCCTCGAGATATTTTCTCTCGTTGATATTTCTCCATTCGGTGATTAGATTAATTATTTATTTGCAATTAAGTTGTGTTAAACAAACCAAACCTTTTTTGATTTTTTCTAAATAAAGTCGGGACTATTCTAATTACAAGCGATGATACATTTTTACATACACACTCCTCGTGGGAACGATACTCTCTACTCACGTATATTAAAACTTGACAATCGTGCGCTTGCGAGCGGTAATTAACGTAACAAGTTTTTGGCGTCGTTGCCGGGGAGTGTCAAATTTGAATTTATATCAGTATTGTTACCAATTAGTCTAGATTTTTATTTAGAGTTGTTTTTCTTTTATTACATTTTATATTTACTGATTTTTTCATTTTCTCTGTTTGACAGTGCATGCTAAAATCGCAAAGCCTTTACTTGCTTATTTTTTATCCGAAGATTGAAAGAACTGCGAGAAGACTAAGAAAAGCGAGAATGGATGAAATCCAAGCAATGGCTGAGAACAGAGAGAATGACAGACATATCCCGCCAGAGGCTATACCTATCAGAGATCACTTCCGACCAGTGATCAACACTCATTATTTTGGGATTGCTCGGGAGACCATAAATGCCAATAATTTCGAGTTGAAGCCTACTCTGATCAATATGGTTCAACAAAACCAGTTTGCTGGAACCGCCACTTCAGATCCTCACGTGCACTTGAAAACTTTCCTGGAGATTACTGACACGGTAAAAATTAATAATGTTCCTGATGATATTATACGACTGCGTTTGTTTCCGTTTTCTCTCATGGACCAAGCAAGAGGATGACTCCAATCGCTTTCCTTGTGGAGTATCAAGACATGGCAGGAGCTGGCGACAAAATTCCTGGCTAAGTATTTTCGCCCTGCAAAGTCTGCACAGTTGTAGATTGAGATTAGTACCTATAGGCAGATTGACTTTGAGCAATTATATGAGGCATGGGAAAGATACAAGAAGTTGTTGAGAAAGTGCCCAAATCATGGCTTTGAAGACTGGGTACAGATTGAATTATTTTACAATGGTCTGAATGGGCAGACACGAGGCACTGTGAATGCAACAGCAAGTGGCACGATCTTTGCCAAATCTCATGCTCAAGCCTATGACTTGCTCGAGCAGATGACTATTAATAGCTACCAGTGGCCGTCTGAAAGATCTGGAGTGAAGAGCGCGGCTGGAGTTTATGTTGTGGATCCGATTACATCACTCACCGCCCAAGTATCTGCACTGACCACACAATTAGCAGCTATGAACAAAGTGAGCATATCAGACACTGAAGGTCCTCCCATTGTTGATGAAGAAACTCATCTTCCTGAAGAAGCCCAGTATATCAACAACAGAAATTTTGGTAGATTTGGAGGATATCAAGATAACCCTCTCCCTAATACTTATCATCATGGTTTGAGAAATCACGAAATTTTTTCATATGCAAATAATAAGAATGTGTTGAATCCTCCACCGGGGTTCAATGTATCAAAGGGGGAAGGTAAGCCTACGTTTGAGGATTTGGTGGGGACTTTTGTTGCTGAGTCAGGAAAAAAGATGGCTAGGACTGAGTCTCGTCTCGACAGCATGGAGACTCACATAGGAAATATGGGTGTCACGATGAAATCTTTGGAGACACAAATTGGATAGTTGGCTAAGGCATTGAGAGATCAGAACAGGGGTCAATTTCCTAGTAACACGGAAGTTAATCCAAAAGAGCAGTGCAAGGCAGTCACTTTGAGGAGTGGAAAAGAATTGAAGGTACAAAGTCCCAAAGAAAAAGTGGAAAGTGAAAAGACAGTCGAAAAGAGTGAGTCTGAGGGTAGAAAGGAGAAGAAAACTGAGGAATCCAAGGCTGAAGTTGAAGTTGAGCGACCTCCTATATTGAAGCCGACCCTTCCATACCCTCAGAGGTTCAAAAAAAAATTTGGATGATCAGTTTGCAAATTTCCTAGAGATTTTCAAGAAAATTCACATCGACATACCATTTGCTGATTCTTTGGAACAAATGCCAAACTATACAAAATTCATTAAATATGTGATGTCTAAGAAGAGGAAGCTGCAGGAGTATCAGACCATGAAGCTTACCGAGGAGTGTAGCGCTATTCTGCAAAAGAAGCTGCCACAAAAATTAAAAGATCCAGGGAGTTTTACTATTCTTTACTTTATTGGTGGTTCTCAATATAGTAGAGCTTTATGTGATTTAGGAGCAAGTATTAATTTGATGCCATTTTCTATTTACAGGGAATTGGAGCTTGGAGAGGTTAAACCGACCACTATCACCTTACAGCTTGCAAGCAGAAGTCTCACGTACCCACGTGGAATCGTTGAGGATGTACTGGTAAAAGTGGATAAATTTATTTTTCCTGCTGATTTTGTGATTTTAGATATGGAAGAGGATCATGATGCTCCATTAATCTTTGGGAGACCTTTCTGGCGACTGGAAGGGCATTGATAGATGTGCATAAGGGAGAACTTACCTTGAGAGTTGGCGGAGAAGCAGTCATTTTTAATATCTATCATGCTATGAAGGGATCAAATGAGGTAAGTACTTGTAAAAGCATTGATGTTATAGACTCATGTATGTCTCTTGATTGTGCAGGAACCAGGGATCCTTTGGAGAGTTGTTTGATAGGTGCTGCAGGAACTGTTGATGAAGATGATTGGGAACTGAAAGAGCAACTTGTGGCACTTGATGGATTGCAGAAAGAAAGAAAAAAAGATGCACCGCTTGAGGAGTTGAATGTAAATGAGAAAACTGAGGTAAATCATCTTCCCCTCATTCTTAGGTGAGAAGTCAACATATCCGTTAATCATCTCTTCCTCCCTTACTTGTGATGAAAAAGATAAATTATTGAGAGTATTAAGAAAATATAAAACTGCTTTAGGATGGTCGATTTCTGATATTAGGGGAATTAGCCCCACTATATGCACGCATAAAATTTTGATGGAGGAGTCGTATACTCCTTATGTGGATCATCAGAGGAGGTTGAACCCAAATATGAAAGAAGTTGTAAAAAAATGAGGTACTGAAATTGTTAAATGTTGGTGTGATTTATGCTATTTCTGACAGTAGTTGGGTTTTTCCTATGCAAGTTGTACCTAAAAAGGGTGGAATAACTGTGTTTAGAAATGAAAATGATGAACTAATATCGACTCGTACTGTAACTGGCTGGCGAATATGTATTGATTATAGAAAGTTGAACAATGCCACACGTAAATATCATTTTCTACTGTCTTTTATTGATCAAATGCTTGATAAAATTGTTGGTTATTGTCATTATTTCTTTTTAGACGGTTATTCAGGTTATAACCAGATTTCTATAGCGCGAGAGAATCAGGAGAAGACTACTTTCACGTGTCCCTATGGCACGTTCGCTTTTATGAGAATGCCTTTTGGGCTATGCAATGCGCCTGCTACTTTTCAGAGGTGCATGATGGTCATATTTGCAGACATGGTAGAGGAAATCAAAGAAGTCTTCATGGACGACTTCTCGGTATTTGGTTCTTCATTTGATCTTTGTTTACATAACTTATCCCTTGTTTTGCATAGATGCCAAGAAAAGAACCTAGTTCTTAATTGGGAGAAATGTCACTTTATGGTCCAAGAGGGCATTGTTCTTGGACATAAAGTATATTCTAGGGGATTAGAGGTAGAAAGAGCCAAGGAGGTTGCAATCGAAAAACTTCCCCCACCAAAGAACATCAAAGGAATAAGAAGCTTTCTAGGACATGCGGGGTTTTATCGTAGATTTATTAAAGATTTTTCTAAGATCACAAAACCCTTATAGAATTTACTTGAAAAAGAGTCTACTTTTATATTTGATGATGATTGTTTGCAGGCATTTGAAGGCATTGGTGACTGCACCGATTACAATAGTGCCTGACTGGAAGGAGCCCTTTGAGCTAATGTGTTATGCGAGTGATTATGCAGTGGACGCTGTCTTGGGCCAAAGAAAGGAAAAGATGTTTAGAGCGATCTACTACGCAAGCCGCACAATGGACGCAGCACAGCAGAATTACACTACATCTGAAAAGGAGATGCTTGCAGTAGTATTTGCCTTCGAAAAATTCAGGCCTTATCTGATAAGCACAAAGGTAATTGTTTTTACTGACCATGCAGCTATTCGCTACCTATTCGCCAAGAAGGATGCAAAACCACGCTTGATAAGGTGGATTTTGCTACTACAAGAATTTGACTTCGAGGTTAAAGATAAGAAAGGAAGTGAGAATCAAGTGGCAGACCACTTGTCAAGACTTGAGCTGGAGGAGAAGAAAGAAGAGGAAGCTATACAGGAAACATTTTCGGATGAAAAACTCTTCGAGGTAAACTCTGTTACTTCCTTGGTTTGCAGATATTGCGAAATTTTTGTCTTGTGGTACTCTTCCCCCAGATCTGAGCCATCATCAGAAGAAGTTCTTCCATGATGTCAAGTTTTTCTTGTGGGATGATCCATTTGTGTACAAGAAGTGTGCTGACCAAGTTATTAGAAGATGCGTAGACGGTGTCGAAGCACAAAAAATTCTGGAGCAATGTCATTCTTCACCATATTGTGGACATTTTGGAGCATCACGAACAGCGGCTAAGGTATTGCAATCTGGTTTTTATTGTCCTAATTTGTTTAAAGATAGTTATATCCTAGTGAAATCATGTGATAGATGCCAGAGGTTAGGAAACATCTCTAGGCGTCACGAATTACCACTGACAAATATTTTGGAAGTGGAACTTTTTGACGTCTGAGGCATAGATTTCATGGGACCCTTTCCCCCTTCTTTTGGTAATTCGTACATTTTATTAGCCGTGGATTATGTCTCAAAATGGGTGGAATCATTTGCCACCAATACTAATGATGCTCGTGTTGTAGCTAAATTCGTGCATAAGAATATCTTCACCAGGTTTGGAACACCGAGGGCCATCATAAGTGACGAAGGTACGCATTTTTGCAATAAAATTTTCAACTCACTTTTGGATAAATATAGTGTGAAGCATAAAGTGGCACTAGCATATCATCCTCAATCGAATGGACAAGCTAAAATATCCAACCGGGAAATTAAAAAAATATTAGAGAAGACAGTCAACATTAACCGGAAGGATTGGGCACTCAAGTTGGATGATGCGATATGGGCATACCGAACTGCATTCAAAACACCTATTGGGATGTCTCCCTATAGGCTAGTCTTTGGGAAAGCATGCCACTTGCCTCTAGAATTGGAGCACCGAGCATTCTGGGCAGTTAAGAAGTTGAACTTTGACTTGAAAGCTTCTGGCGATGTCAGAAAATTGCAGCTAAACGAAATGGAGAAATTCAGCAATGATGCATATGAGAATGCCAAGATCTACAAAAATCAGACCAAGAAGTCGCATGACCGACTCATTGTACGAAGGGAGCTCAAATCGGGACAACAAGTACTATTATTCAATTCTCGTCTGAAGTTGTTTCCTGATAAGCTGAAATCGCGTTGGTCAGGGCCATTTGCTATGGAAACAGTGCATCCTCATGGGGCTATCGAGCTAAGGTGCAGTGATGGAAGAACCTTCAAGGTGAACGGGCAGCGGGTTAAGCCTTACTATAAGACCGAAATAAGGAATATCGACATTGTTAGTTTGGAGAAACCGAACTAAGCAGACTGGTGACAGTCGGCTGACAACGTTAAACCAAGCGCTTGTTGGGAGGCAACCCAACGAGTATCTTTTACTGTTTTCGTTATTATATTTTCAGTAATATTTATTCATTTTTGCGATTTTATTTTATTGAATTTTTCATGTGAATGTTAGACATTGATTTGTGTGTTATTATGTAGGTACAAGTTGAAACGAGGCGTGGAAAACACTTAATTGGATAAAATTTGGGAGACTCAGCGACGAGGCCCCATACAGAGAGCGCCGCAGCGCCAAAACATGCGAAGACGTAGCGCCTAGGTACAAGTTGAAACGAGGTGTGGAAAAGACTTAATTGGATAAAATTTGGGAGACTCAGCGACGAGGCGCCATACAGAGAGCGCCGCAGCGCCAAAACATGCGAAGACGTAGTGCCTAGGCGCTAAGTATCCAAAGCCGCGGCGCTAGACTTTCTAAAAAGTAGGCGCCTAGGAGCTAATTATCAACGTCGCAGTGCAGCATGGGCCAAAGAATTAGCGCCGCGGCGCTAGTTCGTGTTTTAAAAAAAATAGAGGCTTTCGAACACTTCTTCCCTAAACTTAAAAAGTGCAGCGCCGCGGCCTCGAATCACCACCACCTAAAATCTCCCTAGTCCACAAAAATCTTCTTTGAAACACCACAAGACACCACACAAATCACTCCCCAGCGGAATCCACATTCACATCTCACTCCTAGTCTCTTTTGGATCAAGATTTTCAACGAGACGACACCGGACGAATTGCAATCATATTTTGGATATCCTATCACAAGGTAATCGTTCTTGATGTTGTGAATCTTCAATTCCATGTTCAAATTTGAAGGAATAAAGTTCATGAGTTTGTGCATATAACATGTTCGATAAATTGCTTGAGTGAATTGGTTATTGAGGATTGTTGAATTGGGAGAATTGCATGAATTTGGGGAACCATTGTTTGATTGATTGTGTTGATATTGCGGGCGCTATATTGTTGGAATTGTCATTGTTTGATTTGTTGTTGTTGGGGACAAGTGTTATCATTTAGAGTTGGTATTTAAATTGAATTATGCCTCCGAAGAAGAAGAGCAAGCATGTTCAGTCTGGGGATGGCAAGTCGTCTACTGCCAGTTTTGATAGACGACGGTTCTGGGATGCTAGAAAATAATATGCAGCGGGAGAGGGGTATGGATCAGAGCTACCCAGATCGTACTACATTGGCTCGTACTCGAGCGATAAATTGGGATGAATTTGTGAAACCCCCCCCCCCCCCCGGCTGATGCTGTGATGTCCATTGTTAGGGAATTCTATGCTAATCTAAAGGTGAAACACGAGGACTATCGAGTGAAGATAAGGGGACGGATGGTTACCTTCAACAGTGAGACTATCAATTCGTTGTATTCGATGCCAAACTATGACACTGACGAGTACACGATGTTTATGAGAAAGGCATATCCTTATGAGGTGATCATCACCACACTCTGTGAGCCGGGAACGGTTTGGAAACTAAATAATCAACGAGCCCCGGTCACATTTTCAGCGACATCGATGAAGAGGGAGGCATATAATTGGTACCATTTTGTAGCCTCGCGGTTGATGCCATCTGGGCACCTGTCGGATGTGACGAAGACGAAAGCAACTTTGGTTTACTGTATCATCACCGGCAAAACAGTGGATTCTGGACGGGTGATCATGACTTCGATATTACAGGCTGCTCGGGGCACCTCCACAACTAGCATGCCCCACTCCTCGACCATCACGGATCTCTGTCATGCAGCAGGGGTTACATGAGATGATAATGAGGGACTGTTGCGGACCAAAGGTGATATCTTACTGGTTGGGCAGCTCCCGAGGGATAAGAGACGGAGGCAGATTGAGAGTTGTCCGGGCGAGGCTTCAAGGAGTGGAGCACAACCACAGCTCGTCCCACAGGCACCACACACACGTACAGGGAGGGGACAGACCGCACACGAGCGTCTCGATGACCTAGAGCGTATGATGAGGAGACAGTGGCGGATTACACGCGAGCACATGGACTACATGCATGATTTTACTCGTGTGCTCGCATAGCGATTCCCTGCGACCAGTGCCTCTGACGAGCGATTTCCACCACTGCCAGCATTTTCACCCAGACCCCTTGAGGATGATGCCGAGTACGACGAGGAGGAGGAGGTTGAGTTGTCTGGCGAGGACAGCGAGTCCTGATGCTTGCTGTGTGAGGTACATGATTCCTTCTCTTTCTTGATTTATTACTGTACATTGGAGACAATGTACGTACTTAAGTTTGGGGGGTGGTTAGTTTTGTTTTTGCTTGTTTGGTTGATTTGAGTTTGAATTATTGAGTTTTGAGGATTAGTACTGCATAATTAGTTATTTCCTGCACATTGTTTAAATTTCGTATAAAAAAAATTTGTCAATTCCATTAGTGCATGCTAGAGTTGTTAGGAAAAGTCGTGGATAACTCATTGTATGGCCGATGATGAGAATGGAGTTGTAGTCCTGAAAACATGTGTTCATGATAACTTGGGAGTCACCAATTTTTTGCACTGTGATGTTGGTTGATACTATCGATGCTTAAAGACATTTACATACTCGTGATGCTAAATAGATAATGAAAATCGGATTTTTTAATAATTCTCAAATGACATTGACTAACACCTTTGCAAACACAGAGATGATATAGGCAATTTTTATCAATATTTTTGGGCATGTTTTCATTGTTTATTGTCGATTGTTAGCCTATTGAGCCTCGAAGAGGAAGTCAATGTTGGAAGTGAAAACTTTCATAATGAACTTGTCTTCGTTTTGTCTCCCATTTGATGACAGATCACTTGTTTTCAATTTCTCTGAAATGAATGTGGGAAAAGATATGCTTGTTGTTATAGATATTAAAACAGTGAGACAAATTTTGGTGAGATCAATCAAAATCTAAAGGGGGAATGGTACCTATAACTAGGTATAGGCTAAGGTACAAGGAGCTACAAAACCGGAAGATGACTTTTTTGGTTGAATTAATGACTAAATTAAAGAGCACACAATTGCGGGAATGGGTACAAACATAACCCCAAACAAGAATTATCGTCAATTATGTTTCTATTTTATTCTCTAAACTATCGTTTGGATTGATATATAGCTTATCTTCAAATTATTATCTGTTCAATTTTATGTATGTTTTGTCATATTATTTATTTATCTATTAATTATTTATCTTATGTCAATCGAATTATTGAATTTAAATTATAATATTGTCTTTAATAAATAATATTATTAATATTTTCAAAAAAGACAAAATAATACAATCAAACATTATATTAATTATCATTTTTTATTTATTTTATCACTAAAAAATTATTTAGATTCACGTTATTATCTTATCTTTCACTTAAGACTCTTTAAAATAAATTTTATTTTTTCTAAAATTAAATTGGTATTGTTAATTTTATTATTACTAATTAAAATATGAAAGAAGATACGTGGAAAAATATATCTATGGGTACACCAATATTTATCAAGTAAAAGAACTTAACTAAAAATACACACTATCATGAGGTTAACATAAGTAATCGCCAAACTGAATAGTGGTTCTATGGGTACACCGAAATTTCATTAAATTAATAATTTTATTTTTATTATATATTTTTTGAATGATATTAGTGAATGATATTTATTTTGAATAATATTTTGTTGATTGTTGTTTATGTAATTTATTTAGACTTTATATTTAAATGTTTTACTAAAAAAATCATATAAAAAGATAACATATTATATTTTACAATATATTTACCTTATTAGTTTAAATAATTGTATCAAAACCGAAATAACAAAACCATTTCGGTATAAAACCAAACCGAACCGAAGTAAAATAGTTCAAATATCGGATTATATATTTGTAAAACCGAAAACCGAAAAAATCGAAATAAAANATAAAAAGATAACATATTATATTTTACAATATATTTACCTTATTAGTTTAAATAATTGTATCAAAACCGAAATAACAGAACGATTTCGGTATAAAACCGAACCGAACCGAACCGAAGTAAAATGGTTCAAATATCGGATTATATATTTGTAAAACCGAAAACCAAAAAAATCGAAATAAAAAACCGAATTGACTAATGAACACCCCTAATGGTAGGTTGTGTTAGTATATCTTTAACAACCGTCTTGGACAATAATGACTTGGTAAAGGCGTGGGGAAAATATCTACCAAATATTGTTGTGATCAAATTGGTAAAAAAAAAAATTTTAATAATCATGTTAATTGATATGTGTCAAATAAGACACTCAACAGATCATATTGTAAACTTAAAAGACCATGTTGTTAATGTTCTCTATTTATAAATCAGATTAATACCATGAATATCTATCATGCATATTCGGGGAAAATTTGTTTCTAAGCCAATAAATAAATTGTCAACACAAAATTTACTATAAGAATGTGAAATTAATACAAGATACTAATGAGGGAGGACATGAGTTTTTATGGTCTAATTTTTCTAGTAAAAGATCGAACTAAGGGTAAAAATTGAAACGGTAAAGAAATATTAACATGAACCGGTGAAATATCAGGAATAAAGCTTCAAGTTCCAGCAAATTTGAAAAAACAAGAAATGAGCCTGTGAATTTTCCTTCAATGATTCCTACTAATATATTTTCGAGTCATTCAGAGATCTTCAGTCAATAAATCTAGTATAGTGATTCCGGATTTCCTTTTTAACCATTGTTGTATCAAAAGCAGGCAAAGAAAATCCAATGATCAACCGAAACTAAAACATTGTCTAATCAAAATCTGGGAAAAAAATCACAAACAATTAACATACTCATTTGGTTCAATCGCATATATGACAATAAACCCTTAGGTCATCCTTTGAGCAGCCTCCTTTGCAATAAGTTTTTCTTTGGATTTTGTCTTAGCTTGACATTTTGAGCCCATAACACCTCCTCCCCACTTCTTCCTAGTCTCGTCATACTTGTCATTAAAGTTGACCTGTAAGAAAAGTAGAGAAAGTGCATCATATTAACACTGATGCGAAACTGTACAAATTTATCACATAGAGCTGTTCAAAGCTGCAGAAAATTTACACCTTTTTCGGTGACGACCCTCTTACCTTGATAGCTTCCAAAATTTTTCTGAACTCCATCTTGTCTTCATTCTTCACGGAGGTCAGACACAAGACAGATGCAGTCTTCTCGTGAACAATCTGCAAAATACCATGCGCAAATAAAATTAAGTTGGTATCATCGCATGTATTGCAAAGGGGTTGATCAAATACCATGAGATACAAATCACTTACAGTTCCCAACCTAGCCTTCCCCTTCACGATGCAGTATGGAATTTCCATTTTCCTGCATAACGCAGGGAGCCATACAACCAATTCGATCGGATCCACATCATGAGCAATAACAACCAACTGGGCCTTGTTCTGCGATAAAAGTTTGATGGCACCATCAGTTTCCTAGTGCTAGTATTTACTAGAAGAAGTATGTACATCGAGAAGTAGAATAACAAACCCACCTGCTCAATCAGATAGGTCACATGGTTCAGCCCATATTTCACAACAATAGGCTTCTTAACTTCAGGAGTTTTTCCTTCAGCTTCAGCCTGAGCTCTTTTCAGAAGACGTTCTTTCTTCTGAGCTTTATCCTCAGGCCTGTATTTAAGCATCATCTTGAACAGACTTGCAGCTGCAAAGTCAAATCGAACATAATTTGAGAATTTGATGAGGTTATCTACATCCCTCAGCACTAGGGATGTAATCGAGCCGAGACGCGTCGAGCCGAACTCTTTAATGTTTGAGCATGACTCGTTTATAATTGAACCAAGCTCGAGCTTTATTTAAAGAATATATTCATAGTTCACGAGCTTATTCGAACTTTTTATCGAAGCTAAATGAGCTTAATAAATATAAATTATGAATTAAATATTTATTAAATTCATTAAAACTAAATTATATATTTAGAGTAAAACATAATATTCTAATAAATAAATTATTAAATTTAATAAATTTTTCTATATTTTTCATAGAGTAATGTGTAAAATTAATAAATCAAATCTCAAAAATATTATTTTTCATCTAAGATATGTCACGAACATGTTCGCGAGCTAACGAGCCGAATATTATAAAGTTTGAGCTTGGTTCGTTTATCGAGACTTATTAAACGAGCTCGGGCTTTTATCGAATCGAGCTTCGAATAGCTCACAAACAGTTCATTTACATCCCTACTCAGCACACGATCAACAAATATTAAACTAGTAGATAACAAGTACAATATGAAGGTACCTAAACATTCCAATCGATCACTCAACACAACACATATAACAAGAAGCAATTCCCACGAAAACTTGAGTGACGCTACACTATACTTGGATGAAACCTATGAAATGGCATAGAACTAAATGTATGGTCATAAAAGAATCTGAATCGTTAAACGCAGAAGATAAAAATGTCCACTGTGCACTGCACCAATTGGGGTCAACCGAACAAATGGAGATAAAACTGACACTGTGAGATGCGAGAGGAAGAAATTGAGTATCGTCAAAAGTAGCACACTACAACATCTACACCATGATTCCAATCAATTGAAAGACAGACTAAGATTAACACAAAATGTTGATCTAATAAATAATTATTTAAAAAAATTTAAATCCAACGAAAAAACGAAGAAATGTAGAAAAGGGTAACAAACCCAAGTTCTTGCTTAGGGTCTTGGAGAACTGATGCATCGGCGGCGGAACCTTCAATCGCTGCTTCAAAATCATACTCTTACGTTGAATCCGCACCACTTGAGGACATCTCACGTATCTATGAAGATCCTTTTTCGGCGGCAAAGCTCCTCCAATTCCGAATTGTTTAGGACGTTTCTCGAAGAGTGGATTTACCACTTTTTCCGCCTTTTTCTTCGCAGCAGCCGGAAGCTTCGCGCCTTCCTTAGGAGCCTGAAAGGAGGAGTTCAAATCATTCAAAAGAATTTACATTACCGCAATGTAAACATGAGCGACAGAGAGGAAGCTCACCATTGCCTTCAATTGCAGCGCAGCTTTGGGAACGCAGTTAAACCTAACGCTGGTTTTTATTTATTAACGGGAGTGGGAGCCCTCCGGGTATATTTTGTTTTGAGTCGTCATGGGCCCATTATACTTGGAACTTTTTGTCATACAGAATATAATTATAGATAGAAGCTTGGAGATTTTAAAAAAAAAAATTGTTATTTTAAATTTTAAAATAAATCAAACTTTATGCTTGAGTTTTATTGATTGTAACAAATTTTCCAACTAATTCGTGATTTCTTATAAACGTAACAAACCTAAATCATTTTTTAAGATTGTTTTGCTAATATTCATAGTGGTTTCTTATAAACGTAACAAACCAAAATCATTCTTTAAGGTTGTTTTGCTAATACTCATAGTGGTCGAGTCGAGGAGAAAAAATTATACGTGTAATCAGAAAGGCTAATTTATAGATACATACACGTATATGTGTGTGCGCATAATAGGCTGTCATGATTTGAGAATTTGCATGTGTATCATATCAACCATATGGGTGTGTATACAAATGGTTTGACACAATATATTTTAATATATGTATGTCATTTGATAATTGTATGTATTATATCGAGTTTAAATTTAATATCTACATATTTTTGCCAACAACCATCTAACTTCTCATATGTATGTAGACATGGTGGTGCAGCAGAATTATGGAGAATGCAAAAGATACATCAATTATTTGTACAATCATTTTTACAACTATCTCTAAAACGACAAAATTATCCTATAAAAATTAACAATTGCAATTCAATTTTTTGGAAGTCATTGTGCAATGAAAAGCTCATTTCTTTCTAGGGAATTTTTTTTCCTTTTTACCACTAATGCGATCCGTGTAAAATGGACGAGTCGGGTCGGGTGCTCCACCGGATCTGCTATCAAGATAATAAAGAGAATAAGAGCAGTGTGATATATGGCTTTCCCTGTGACCTGTTGCCTAGAAGATGAACTCGTGAATGGGTGCCGAAAAGGTGTCCGACGTGGCCACTCCGATGCTTACGTCAGTGAATGACTCAACAAAAAGATCAATGTAACCAAGTGATGTAAGAGTGCAATAAATGAGAGTATTCAATGAGTGTTAATATCTGAATCTCCCCTTCATGTAAATAAAGAACCTGATATTTATATTAGAGATTGCCATGATGACCTCGTTCCTTGCGTTGATAATTAGTTATAATAGGCTGGCTGATTATACCCTATATTCTGACATGTCAAATCATATACTAGTCACATCCAGCCCACTTCATTTTGTCAACCATTTATGTTACTGTCAGAGATAGGTCGGCTGTGCATGCTTTATCAAGTTGACGCCATTAAATACTTTACTTATATCGAGGTGACCGAGCAGAATGCTTCTCGGGCAATTATAGGAGAACTCGGGCATTCCACGTCATGGGGAAGTCATGTCCCAGGTGGTCCAATGGCTCGGCCATGGAAGCTTATCGTAGCCGGGTAATGAAGTCCTATAACAAGCATGTTCGACCACGAGATTTTCAGGTTGGGGATTTGGTTATGAAAAAGACCAAGTCGGTCGGTGATGTGGGAAAATTAGAAGCAAGGTGGGAAGGTCCTTTCAAAGTAATTCAAAGAGTTAGCTCAGGTGCGGCCTATTATTTGGAATATCCTCAGGGACATGTCCTTAAAAGACCCTGGAATGTATTTCCTTTGAAGAAATATTATGTATGAAGAATTGTACCTATTATAAGTTCTCTTAAAAGGAATCATTCAACAATTGATCTACAAAGTCCAAGGACCCGTACCTTGGCCCGAGGACCCGTATCCCGGTCATCTATAAAGTCCAAGGACCCGTGCCTTGGCCCGAGGACCCGTACCCCGGTCATCTATAAAGTCCAAGGACCCGTGCCTTGGCCCAGGGACCCGTACCCTGGTCATCTACAAAGTCCAAGGACCCGTACCTTGGCCCGAGGACCCGTACCCCGGTCATCTACAAAGTCCAAGGACCTGTACCTTGGCCCGGGGACCCGTACCCCGGTCATATACAAAGTCCAAGGACCCGTACCCCGGTCATATACAAAGTCCAAGGACCCGTACCTTGGCCCAGGGACCCGTACCCTGGTCATCTACAAAGTCCAAGGACCCGTACCTTGGCCCGGGAACCCGTACCCCGGTCATCTATAAAGTCCAAGGACCCGTACCCTGGTCATCTATAAAGTCCAAGGACCCGTACCTTGGCACGGGGACCCGTACCCGATCATCTACTAAGACCAGGAACCAATACCCTGGCCTGGGAACCCGCATCCCGGTTATCTCTTAAGACTCGCACCCTGATTATTTGTCAAGATCAGTTGTTAATAAATATTACTTGGAAAATATTATTGAAGGCAAAGAAGGTGGAGCAGAATATTTTCATTAACGTTGTAAAAAATTTTACAAGGTGCCCGGAAACCCGGGAGTAAAAAAAAAAGAAAGAAAAAAAGAATCCTAGTCTATTATGAATGTTCTCTCTTCTTCATCCTCATCTTCCGGGAGGGCCGCAACAGCCTTCGCCAAATCCGGGAAATCCTCCCGGTCTGCTGGGACAAGGCCCGCCTCTTGAAACTGCTCAAGGCACTTGTTGAAGCCCTGCTCGAAGTAAGGGAAGGCTTTGTCAGCCACCATCTTCTTGAGCTCCGGAGACTTCATGAATCGAGCCATTTGTTCCTCTTGAGCAGTCTTTATCAGGCTCACAGCAGCCTGGAAATCTTCAGCTCGGAGTCGGGAGGACTCCGCCTCTGCGCTAGCCGTCTTCGCTTCTACCCGGGATTCCGAAAGCTCTGCCTGGACCAGGTCCATTTGTTGTTTCCATCTGGCCCTCTCCCGAGCCAGAACATGCTCATGAAGCTCCTTTACTCGGCCCAGTTCCTCCAGAACTTTTTCATGCGTTTCTCGGGCCAAGGAAGCTTGTTGATTTGCCTTTCTGGCTGCCCCAGCCACCTGCTCATAAGCAGATATGAGCATCTGCAAGCCCTGCAATTAAAAGAAGAATTAGACCTTGTTGCATGATAACATAAATGATACATGTTGAGGAAACTTACAGAAAAGGACCGAGCAACCCCCTCGTACAACTTCATGTTGGGGTGAAGTCCCTTGAGGTGCTCTATCTCCTCGGGACGAAGAAGGCCTCGCACCATCTTGGTCAGGTTCGAGCTCACATCCTCACCAAATATATTTGGCAAGTCCAAGATCACCTCGCCTTGGGAGGTAGGACCAGTGGATGAGCCGGGAAGAAGGTGCTGTTGAGTGGTGGCTTCAATTTCTTCTTCTTCCACCGTCACTACCTCAAAGGCCGGCTCAGTCACAGCCTTCCTCTTACGATGGTTAAGAGACGCCGGGTCCTCCTCAGTATGCAGAGAAGTAGCCTCCTCCCGGGTGGGGATCGTCTCTTCCCGGGCTTTCGCCTCAGCTTCTGCCCGAGCCCGGCGTTCTTCCTGTTCTTGGGCTCTCCGAGCTCTTTTCTCCGCTCGGGCCTGCTTTTGCTCGGCCTTTTTCTTAGCAGCTGCTTTGAGTAGGCTTGCCTTGATCATTTCTTCCTCAGCTGCGTAAAAAAAATAAAAGTTAGAAATAAAACAAAAGGGGAAAAAATTTTAAAGCTAGAAGGGGAATAATTTACAGGCCTGTGACCCAGCTTGGCTAAATTCATCTATCAGTTGATCCATGGGGTCTTTAGGCCGGGTTCCGACCCCATAATATACCAAAGTATCCCCCCCAATCAACACTGAGGACAAGAAAGATTGGCTTTCTATAGCATCCCAAGCTTGGGTGAAATGGGGAAGGAATTTGTAATCTCGGGGGAGCTCAGGTTGCTCGGGAAGGGAAGATAAAAAACCCAAATTGCAGGCGGGAGGGGTCGGGAATTGCATGAAGAAAAATTTGTTTTTCCACCCCTTCAAAGACGAAGGGATGTCTGTTAAGAATCGGTATTTCATGCGAGCCATAAAAGAAAAAACCTCGTCGTTAAAACGGCAAGAGTAGAAAAAATGGAAGATTGGAGAATTAATTAATAAATTTTTCATACGGAAGAGAATGAAGGTGGCTGCCATAATTCGGAAGACATTAGGATGAAGATGATTGATTGGGAGCCCAAAGAATCGAGCAATTCCTTCGAAAAAATGATGAATTGGGAAACGAAGCCCACTCTTGAGCTGTTCTACGAAGAAAGTTTGGAAGCCCGGAGGGGGTGTGTCCAGATGGTCGTTAGGCTTGGGAATCAATATTTTGTAAGATGAGGGAATCGAACCCAAGGACCTAATTTCTTCAAGGCTACCTGGGCGAAGGGTGGAAGTTACAGTAGAAAACCACAAGGGCCCCGTTACCTTCTCTTTCCCTTTGCCCTGGGTGATAGTAGGTCGAGAGGAAGAGATTTTATATTTTTGTTGAAAAGCAAGTCGGGAAGAAGGGATGGGGATGGCTATAGGGATGTGAACAGAGTTCTCAGAAGGAGTCGGGGAGATATCCTCCGAACGACCCCGGACATTTTTACCAGAAGTTGAAGAAGTAGAGTTTGACATATTGACTAAAGAGGAGAGTTAAGAGACTTACGAGAGCTAGGGAAAGAACGTGACTGGTAACAGAAAATCGCTAGAGTTAAGATTTGCACGTCGGAAAGCCTGAGAGAGAAATCCGGCAGAGCTTCGCTACAAGTTTGAATTTGCAAATGATTTTTGAAAAATCGGTCATCCAATATATATAGGGGAAAGGAATCAATCTACACCGTTGATCTAAAACAGATCGAACGAACCAGATTAGCCTCGAAAATTGAGCGGTATGATTAGGCGGGATATTTGAAAAGACAGGTGCATAAATCGAGGCGTCATGATCATTTAAATGCTCGGAATACGTACAGATTCTGACAACTTTAGTAGGGCACACGCCATTATAACACTATATTAATTACCCGAGAATACAGAACGACATATTATCTATAAGCCCGGGTGGTGTGAGAGCCCGGCATCTTGTTTGTAAGCCCTGGTGATGTGAAAGCCCGGCATCTTATTTGTCATCCCGAGTAAGGTGAGAACCCGGCATCTTATTTGTAAAGCTCGGGTGGTGTGAAAGCCCGGCATCTTATTTGTCATCCCGGGTAAAGTGAGAGCCCGGCATCTTATTTGAAAAGCCCGGGTGGTGTGAGAGCCCGGCATCTTATTTGTAAGCCCGGGTGGTGTGAAAGCCCGGCATCTTATTTGTCATCTCGGGTGATGTGAGCACGGCGTATTGTTTATAATCTTGGGCGATATCAGGCCTCGGCATTTTATTCTGAACCCGGGAAATTCGAGGCCCGGCAATTTATTTTAAGCTTATTAAACATTATGTCCTGGCATTTCAGTTTTACTCGTTAGTTATATATTATTCGGCTTACATGAGTTTGTTTACAGAAGATTAAAGAAGCAAAATACATTAAATCAAAATTTTATTAAGGAAGTTGTCGATGCCGTCTTACATCTGCTATTCTCAAAGCTACATGATCTTGCCACTCAGATATCCAATCAGTCAATTCCTGAATGTGAAGACTGGTGAAGGACTCGGAGGTCGAGATCTTGATCAGTTGATGCCATTCCTTCCACAGCATCGCATGCAACAGAACTTGGTCAGTGGCCAGATCTGCAATTCGAGCTACTTCCAGCTCTCGTCTGTATTTCCTCGCCACTACTCTTTGTGCACGAGTGAGGGCCAAGCCGTTTTGGTACATGTTACTGATATCCTGAATTTTATACCAGGTAGACATGACCTTCACGCAGATGTATTTTTCGATGGTCCTCTTTAAACCCTCCAGATAAGGGTGTATTCCGCCCGGTGCTTGAGCGTGCGTATCACCGAAAGTGACTGTACTACTGCAAGCACTCGACTCACTTGAACTTGACATATTGAACTAATGATTGTCACCTTTCGTTTCCACCATCTTATTTATAAGCAAGTGGCATTTAATATTGAAGAAGTTGGAAGGACTCAAGCCAATCAAAACGTTTTCTCATTTATTAGGAAGGAGTTAATCACAGTCGTTGATCTACAAACGCACAAACGACTAGGATGAATTTTGGAAGTTGAGCCGGGCAGACGAAAGAAAATGCACGAATATCAATGTGTCGAACTTATCGGATTCTCGGAATATGGAACGATTTTTCGGTAATATAAATGCCAAAGCGTGCATCATAGCCACGTCACATGGATTACCCAAGAACACCAACCAACGGAACATCTAAGCCCGGGAAATTTAAGGTCCCGGCACCTTATTCTAAGCCAAGGGTACATGAGGTCTCGGCATTTCGGTTTATCGTTCATCCATTATTAATTCTCGACTGGTGTCAGTTAGCTTTCAATTATTTAATTCATGATATATGCGTCTACTTATGAAACTTAAAGATACCAGGAAAATAAACGACCGAGACAAACTGGGAGAAATATTTCTTGTATTATTCATTAGCACGGATTACATCAAAATATTCCTCTTCTACAGCAGTTTCCCATTTTTTCAACCAACTGGTTAAAACTCCGGTGGAAGTCTTGAGGAAGCTGTCCGAATCAACAATCTGATGGAGGATTTTCCTCTCTTTCCGAAGCATTAGCTGGTAGACATGTCCGTCAGTAAAGATGTCTGACCACTCGGATATGTGCAAGTATTCCCGAAATTTCTTCATTTTTGCTACTAATTTGGGAATAGTAGCTTCTTCCGTTTCATAAAGGAACTTCAGCCCTTGGAGCTCTTCCCAATAGCAAAGAATTTTATGGAAGACTTCATCTTCCATAATAATTTTTCGAGCCTCCAAAGTAGATTCCTTGGAAGCCTCAGTCATATCCGGAACCTTTGAGCCACTTGCACCTGCCATTATACTCCTTGGGTAATAATTTGGTAAGATGATGGAAAAATAGGTGGGTTATTATATATAGGGGGAAGAGATTGATCACAGCTGTTGATTTTTGAATGCATAGACGGTCAGGGTGGGTATTGGAAGTTGTACCAGATAGCTGAAAAGACGTGCACGGATACCAGAATATCATGATTATCATCCTTGGGAACACGAAACGTTTTGGATAAGATTGAAGTTTAGGGCTCACGTCAGCAATATCCACGTGTCAGTACACTGCCATCAACCCTTAAAATCCCATGTGATAAGGCGATTTTCTTGACCGGGCACACGAGACCAGTCGGGACAGCGAGTGGACTCTAGCCCGACTAATTAAGGAGGGAGTGATGATGCCCCGGGATGTCCCAGGTCATGGAGACGTCTCGAGTCATGAATAGTGCCCGGGTCAGGATAATGGGTTAAGGACATGAGTCATATAATTGCTCGAAACAAAGAGAGCACAACTTAGAGAAATCACAAAGTGAGCAATCAGTCAGTGGGCCGAGCCATTGGACCACCCGGGACATGACTTCCCCATGACGTGGAATGCCCGAGTTCTCCTATAATTACTCGAGAAGCATTCTGCTCGGTCACCTCGATATAAGTAGTATTTAATGGCGTCAACTTTATAAAGCATGCACAGCCGACCTATCTCTGACAGTAACATAAATGGTTGACAAAATTAAGTGGGTTGGATGTGACTAGTATATGATTTGACATGTCAGAATATAGGGTATAATCAGTCACCCTATTATAATTAATGATCAACGCAAGGAACGAGGTCATCATGGCAATTTCTAATATAAATATCAGGTTCTTTATTTACATGAAGGGGAGATTCAGATATTAACACTCATTGAATACTCTCATTTATTGCACTCTTACATCACTTGGTTACATTGATCTTTTTGTTGAGTCATTCACTGACGTAAGCATCGGAGTGGCCACGCCGGACACCCTTTCGACACCCATTCACGAGTTCATCTTCTAGGCAACAGGTCACAGGGAAAGCCATATATCACACTGCTCTTATTCCCTTTATTATCTTGATCAGCAACCGATCCGACTCGTCCATTTTACCCGGATCGCATCAGTATGATTTTTTTTTAAATATTTGGGATTTTGAAACATATGCACTTTTTTTTTTGTAAATTGGATATTAGCCAAAGCTTCTAAATTGACGTCAATTGATAATGTGTGTTATGTTTCCCAAATAAAAGATAAAATAAATTGACATTTTATTATGTATGAGTGCATATTTTGTATAACATTTGTATCAATTTAATTATCATATTTCACTTGAAAGATTAATTGTCATTTTTGTTTCCTAGAACGTAGATGAATTGGCCATGATGTGAAAAACGTATAATAGAATGAATAATGAAATTTGAAAGAATTTTGTAATATGTTGATTTTTTTTTAACTTGAAAGTAAAAATATAATAGTGTGGTTGATGTGATCCGGGTAAAATGGACGAGTCGGGTCTGGTAGAATGATTATCAAGGGGCTTTTTTGCCAAAGCTGCTTCCACGGCTTCGGATACAATTTTAGCCAAGTCCTCCGATGTTAAGTTGATAGTAGGCCGGGGACCAGTGGGTGGCGGGCCACCTGCAGCAGAAAGATGAGTGTTATTTTTCTCCTGGATTCGAGATGTGTCTTGGTTCGTCCTTCTAGTAGGAGCCATATCAACGTCTTAGAACTCTATTTCCCACAGACGGCGCCAATGATGTGATCCGGGTAAAATGGACGAGTCGGGTCGGGTGCTCCACCGGATCTGCTATCAAGATAATAAAGAGAATAAGAGCAGTGTGATATATGGCTTTCCCTGTGACCTGTTGCCTAGAAGATGAACTCGTGAATGGGTGCCGAAAGGGTGTCCGTCGTGGCCACTCCGATCCTAACGTCAGTGAATGACTCAACAAAAAGATCAATGTAACCAAGTGATGTAAGAGTGCAATAAATGAGAGTATTCAATGAGTGTTAATATCTGAATCTCCCCTTCATGTAAATAAAGAACCTGATATTTATATTAGAGATTGCCATGATGATCTCGTACCTTGCGTTGATCATTAATTATAATAGGGTGGCTGATTATACCCTATATTCTGACATGTCAAATCATATACTAGTCACATCCAGCCCACTTAATTTTTTCAACCATTTATGTTACTGTCAGAGATAGGTCGGCTGTGCATGCTTTACCAAGTTGACGCCATTAAATACTTTACTTATATCGAGGTGACCGAGCAGAATGCTTCTCGGGCAATTATAGGAGAACTCGGGCATTCCACGTCATGGGGAAGTCATGTCCCGGGTGGTCCAATGGCTCGGCCCACTGACTGATTGCTCACTTTGTGATTTTTCTAAGTTGTGCTCTTTTCGTTTCGAGCAATTATATGACCCATGTCCTTAACCCATTATCCTGACCCGGGCACTATTCATGACCCGAGACGTCTCCATGACCTGGGACGTCCCGGGGCATCACATACCAAATATGAAAAGTAACATATGTTTTATCCTCCAAGAAATGGATCCAAAGATACCAAATTATAAAATTCAAGTAAAAAGTTCCAATAGCTTGTTCTTCATAGTCATCCAAAAATTCCACGGAAGAACACATGCGTGCTCTCGTTACTGAATTTGTCGAACCAATAGTTTCATCATTATCTAGTTGGCCAAAATACGAAGGTAATGGGGTTGTTACATGATGATCGAACCTAAAATTTGATCCAAAGTCGACTCCATATTGGAGTGTTTTCGTGACAGTTGTAAAATTATTAACCTCTTTTTCGCTACCGACATTTGTACCTCTGTCTTTCTTTGACTTAATTTGCACCTAGCAAAATAAAGAATGTTAATATAATTATTTTCAAGTATAATGACATAAGAAAAAGAGTTATTAAATAATACCTTGGTTTTCTTTTGTTCTAGTTTCTAATGATCCTTTTTTTCAAACCGTACGAGGGGCTCCCTTTCTCTTCGTACACTTCGGGTCTAGAGTTTGAGTAGAAAAGGTGGTTCCAACTTCTCCAACGCTGGCAGATCTCACTGGATTACATGGTTGAACTAAATATTCACTTTCATGACCTGATATCATTCTTGAAGTGAACTCAGCCTTCTTGACTAAAATCCAGCTTTTCACCTCCTGAAATCTTGCCTCATCATCCGCAGCCAACCCTGCTAGTCCTGAAAATTCTCGATCCAATTCATCATATTTTTCATGCTCTGGAGTAGTAATCCAACCATCATAATTTACTTTCACCCATGTGTACAAGCAATTCGTATCACGCTTCCATCTCCTAAGGATATAATTTTGTGGTACTGATCTCACGTCATTGAATAACAAAACCAACACAGAATGTCTGCAAAGTATTCCTCTAAACTCAAATAAATGCAACTGGAAACTATCTCATTTTGTTATATTTCAAACTGGACATCTACAATTCTTTGTTTTATTATTTTTCTTTGACCTCGACATCCTCACGTACCTTCATAGGTTTCACACCAAAGAAGGTACAACATATTTATGTTGGTACTTCAGTGTGAATGATTCGAATCGTGAGTATTGCTTGCCTTTGGGCCGATTTCGTCAGGTTGGTCAACAATTGACTTATGGGTTTTTAGGGTTTTGTAAATCATGTTGACAAAGCTAGGATTTTGGTCCTTTTATACTTTATTTTTCTTGATTAATGGGGAAGGATGAAGTGTGATGTAACCTTTTAAGTGGTGATGGGTGTGCTTTTTGTTCATTCTGTTTTTGTTTTCCTCTGTTATTGGATTTTTTTTGGGGTGGGTGGTACAAGTACTTATTATATTATTCAAAACTAGCAGTGTTGGCACGCTGGATGAGCGTGTTAAAAACTAATTAATAAATTTGTCAAAAATATTTTGCCTGACTGGTTGATGGTTTTCTCAATCTTTTAAGTTTTATGTGGATTAAGGTATATATACATGAAATAAATTATAAATTATTTAAAATTAAAGGTAGTTTTTGTAAAAAGTAAGTGGACATACCAAACTACTGAAAGTAGCCACATTGATAGCCACATTGATAGCCACATTCTTAATAATATGCTAAGAGTTATAGTAAGATATATATGAAATAAATTGTAAATTACTTAAAAATAAGGGTTGTTTTTGCATACCAATCTAAAAAAATAGTCATTATAATAGCCATATTTTTAATAATATAGTAACAGATAGTACGTATTAGTGCTATGGTTTTAAGTCCAAACTTGGGATAAATTATTGACTGTTAATTTTGTGGGGGATATGTTCCAATAAATTGATTCATTTTCTTGTTCACTTGTTCATAGAATCTTGCTGAATTTTTCCTTCAAAACTCATGTGAAGTGCTGCCCTAAACGTGTGTGTGTGTGTGTTGCTTGGCTGAAGGAGGAGTCCTAGTGCTCTTCTAGGGTGAGGCTTGTGTTTTATGTAGGAGTTGAGAGTTTTCAAACACTAATTTTAAAAAAAATATCAAGGCAAAGGTTTAGGCCCAATAACCTAGTATAATAGGCCCATTAGATAGTAATTAAAATATTTTGTTTATGATACTATCGAAAATTTTAACCGAGCCTCCAAAAAGTCTATATTTTTGTCAAAAATCGAATACCGGTTTGAAATACGACTTGGCGCGTAAAAACACCTCAAAAGTCATCATTTTCGAAAATACCATTTAAAATATACCATTTATTAAATAATTAAAAAAAGTCCTTAAAAATATTTTCTTTTTACGGTCCTCGTTCTCCGTTTCTCGATCGCGTCTCGAATAATCTTTAAAACATAGTTTTTTTATGTAATATCCCAACCTTTTATCATTTTACTGTATATGATGTTATTCTTTGGTACGGTGTTTAGGGAATATGGTTATTGGATCTTCATGGTTTATCATTGTAATGGATATTTCATATGGTTTTGGTGGTGATGTGGGATGGTTATTGATTATGGTTATGTTTATTGGAATGGGAAAAATTATGGTTATTGTTTTGGAGTTATGTTTTATAGTTGTTGATGGTTTGTGGAGATGGATGGGTTCTTGTTGTGATGGTTTTTATGGATGATTTGAGGATGTATTTGGATGTTTAGTTGCATTGATATTGCATGGCATTGGAAGAGGATGGATTCTAGGTAGATTGGTGATGATTTTTAGGTGCAAGGGCAGCGCTGCTAGTGTCCTTGGGCACAGGCGACAACGCCTAGGCGCTGTAGGCGCCGAAGCGCCAAGAAGGTGGCGCTGCGGCGCTAGTCGGGGCGAAAATGTTTATTGAAAATGCGATTTTGAGGGATTGAATGGCTTATTTATTGAATTGTCTAGAGACTTCTACACATTTCCTTCTCCTTCCTTAATTTTCTATCGGTTCAAGCTTTTCTTTCTCAAGGTTTTCTCTCCGAAAAATTTCTCTACTTCAAGTTCAAGAGTTCTAGGAGAATTTTTAGTTTCTTCTACTAAATTTCCTAGCTCCAAGGTAAGGATTTTATATTTTTGGAGTTTAGAAGGGTTTGAGAAGTTGAAGGTATATGTTGGCTTGGTTGAATTCTATGATAAATGGTGATGATTAATGGTTGATTATGTGCCTATGGTTGTAGGAATTCCTTCAAGATCATCTAAGCAAATACTTGCTTCTTAGGTTGTAAGTAGAGGCTCTCCTTCTTGCTCAAATGATATATATATGTACAAAAGCCATGTTTATTGATGTCTAGCTTCTTCCATTGATATATTCTTGATGTATATATTGCTATTTATTCATTGATTAAGGAATATCATTGAATGCATTGATAAAGGAGCTAGTAAGCCATTGTTGCCTACCAAATGTTTGTTCAATTGCCTCAATGAAGTTTTTATGATTAAAGCAAAGAATTGATAGTATTTACATGCATGTCATTGGCCAATTTCATGATGAATGTGTATCTCTCACAATTTTGATATTTATATCAAGGAGATACTTATTACATGGTCACAGGTCACAGAACTATCAATTCATTTCATTAACTAATGCCAAGAGATACCATCTTTATTGCCTTGATATTTTTTGCTCATTGAAGATGGTATTGTATTGTTTTTCATTGCCATAGACATGTTATTCAAGCCAAACCTATATATATGTATTTGTTATTTATAGCTTTTTACTTACTGAGTTTTATCTCATTCCAGTTATTATCATGTGATACAGGTGAGAAGAAAGAATGAAATGGACTGTCCAGTGTGGAAGAAGTCATATGGCAAGAGGATGGGAAACTTTTGGCATGTAAAATTTATTTTGATGGGTTGGAACATGGGTGGTCATATGTGTTATAGTATGCACTTTATGTGAATGAATTGTATATTTTAGTGATGATGTTTGGATTATGCTTTAATGACAAATTTAAAAATGGTTATGTTAAAGTTTAGTCAAGTTTTTGCTAATACGAGATTTGTTTTGTTTATTTTTCCCTTTTACAAATGTAATGCTTCTGCGCATGCTATTCTTTAAGTTTAATTGTCATGGGAATGGGGTGTTTCAAATGGTATCAGAGCAAAGTTTCTTCGGAACATATATGACTTCTTCTACCTAGGACAATCCGGTACGTTTTCGATCCTACATCTATTGAAGGGGTCAAGGCAGGACGGAAAGCACTGAAGATGGTTCTTATGATCGATTCAGGCGGATAAATCCTCCTGAATTTATTGGTGGTCCTGATCCACTAGTGGCTCTTGAGTGGGTCAAGTCATTGGAGGCCATCTTTGATTATTTGAAGTTCACTGATAGAGATAAAATAAGTTGTGCTGTGTTTATGTTGGTGAAAGCGGCTCGTATTAGGTGGGAAGCTACCAAGGTGACTGTTAATGTTCGTGAACTAAAGTGGAACGAGTTTAAGGATTTATTCTATGCCAAATATTTTTCAAGGGAAGTCAAAGCCAAAGAAGTAAAAGAATTTCTTGAATTGAGGCAAGATTCTATGACTGTCACTGAGTATACTCTGAAATTTGAGGAAAAATGCATCTTTGTTCCCTTTATTGCTGAAAATGATAAAGATAAGGGAGAACACTTTCTTCGTGGTTTGAAGCCAGAGATTAGAAGGGATGTTCACATGTCGAAAGTGGTCACATATCAATACATTGTTGAGAGAGCATCGCTTGCCGAGCATGATGAATAAGAAATCGAGAAGGAGCGACAGTTGAGAAGACAAACTTTCCAAGCAAAAGGTCAAGGTGCAAGTACTCATGTTCGAGGTGGCCACAAAGGGAAAGGCAAGATGGAGCAGCGTAATAAACATCATTTGCCTTCCTCGGATACTGAGGGACCATTGTGTCCTAAGTGTGGCAAGCCACACAAAAGAGAATGTTTGGTTGGCAGTGGTCGATGTTTCAGATGCAAAGAAGTGGGGCACACAACGCAGAAATGCCCTCTGTCTTCGGATAAAGGAAGAGTACAGGGGAGAATTTTTGCAATGACAAAAGAAGGTGCTAATCCTGATTCTTCGGTAATATCAGGTAATATTTTAATATCTGGCAAAGAAGCACTTACATTAATTGACACTGGTGCGACACACTCGTTTATATCTGAAGTGTTTATGCACTCTTTATCTGTTGAACATACTGTCATGCCTTTACATTTCAATATTGTGTTGCCTTTTGGAGATGAAATTTGGCCAACTTGTATCCTTAAGGCATGTCCTGTACATATGGGTACGAGATTATTGTTTGCTGATTTAATTGTTATTCCGATGGTTGCCTTTGATTTCATACTGGGTATGGATTGGTTGTCTGCCTATCGTGCAGTGATTGACTATGTGGGAAAGACATTGAAGTTTTTAGCTGATGACCATGAGAGTGATGTATTTGTTGGTCTAGGTTCTTCGATGAGTATTCCCGTTATTTCTTGTTTACAAGCTACTAAATTGTTGCACAAAGGGTGTATTGGTTTTCGGGCTTCGGTGTTGGATGTGAGAAAGGATAGTAATATGCAATTACAGAATATTGATGTGGTGAAGGATTATCCTGATGTGTTTGCTGAGGAGGTACCCGGATTACCACATGATCGAGAGGTAGAGTTTGATATTGACTTAATTCTAGGTACAACTCCAATTTCTAAGGCTCCGTACAGAATGGCTCCAACCGAGATGAAAGAATTGAAGAATCAATTGTAGGAGCTATTAGATAAATGTTTCATTCGACCTAGTTCCTCGCCATGGGGAGCTCCAGTTTTATTTGTGAAAAAGGAAGATGGATCGTTGAGGTTATGTATTGATTATCGAGAACTCAACAAAGTAACTGTTAAAAACAAATATCCTTTGCCGCGGATTGATGACCTTTTTGATCAACTGCAAGGAGCAGCAGTGTTCTCGAAGATTGACCTTCGGTCCGGGTATCATCAATTGAAGGTGAAAAAAGAGGATATACCAAAGACTGCTTTTAGAACGAGTATTGACCATTATGAATTTTTTGTGATGTCATTTGGACTAACCAATGCTCCTTTAGTTTTCATGGATTTAATGAATCGTGTCTTTAAGCTGTATTTGGATACTTTTGTCATTGTTTTTATTGATGACATTTTGATCTACTCTAAGACACGAGAACTTCATAGTGAACATTTGAGGACGGTATTGCAGCTATTGAGGGATAAACAATTATATGCTAAGTTAAAGAAATGCGAATTCTGGTTGGAGCAGGTGGCATTTTTGGGCCATATCGTTTCGAAAGAGGGAATATCGGTGGATCCATCCAAGATTGAGTCCATTAAGCAATGATCCCTTCCAAAAACAGTTTCAGAGGTTAGAAGTTTTCTTGGGTTGGAAGGATATTACAGACGGTTCATAACGGATTTTTCAAAGATAGCATTGCCACTGACGAGTTTGACACGGAAGGCTACAAAGTTCGAATGGACCATAGAGTGCCAACAAGCATTCCAAGCATTGAAAGATAAGTTGACTTCTGCCCCTGTGTTAATACTTCTTTGTGGTACTGAGGATTTTGTTGTGTATACAGATTGCTTCAAAGCAGGAGTTAGGTGTCGTACTCATGTAGCGTGGGAAAGTGATAGCTTATGCCTCTCGTCAGTTGAAAGACTACGAGAAAAATGATCCCACTCATGATTTGGAGTTGGCGGTTGTGGTTTTTGCCTTAAAGATTTGGCGGCATTATCTCTATGGTGAAAAGTGTGAAATTTTTACGGATCACAAAAGTTTGAGCTATTTGTTTTCGAAGAAAAAATTTAATATGCGGCAGCGGAGATGGTTGGAACTTGTGAAGGACTATGGTTGCACAATTAGCTATCATCCTGGTAAAGCTAATATGGTTGCAGATGCTTTGAGTCGCAAGTCGAGTTCTTTATTGAGTTCTATGATTTCAAACCATTGTTTCTTGATTTGCAAAGAAATGAAATAACTCTGATATCTAAAGGTTCAGTAGCTCAATTATCTGCATTAGTCCTTCGCTGAACCTTGTTTGATCGAATTATGAAGGAACAACAGTCTGATAATCAGTTATTATAGTTAAAGAGAAAAGTGATCTAACAAGGGTTTCTGAGTTTTGGTTGAATCATGATGAGTTGTTGACCTTTCGAGGTAGGATATGTGTTCCTATGGGTGATGACATTCGAAAAGATGTACTCCTTGAAGCACATACAACGCCATATTCAGTACACCCTGGTAGTACGAAGATGTACCATGATCTTCGACGCCTTTACTGGTGGCCAGGTATGAAGAAAGATATCATATTATTTGTTTCTGAATGTCTAACATGTCACCAGGTTAAGATTGAGCACCAGAGGCCGGCGGGATTGTTGCAATCTTTCCCTATACCGCAATGGAAATGAGAACACATCACCATGGATTTTGTTGTAGGGTTGCCAAGGACACAGAAGGGCTTTAATTCTATTTGGGTGATCGTGGATCGCTTGACCAAGTCATCACATTTCTCCTTGTCAAGACAACATATTCTATGAATCAATATGTTGAGGCTTATATTCAGGAAATTGTGAGACTTCATGGGATACCAGTGTCGATAGTTTCAGATCGTGATCCAAGATTTACATCTGAGTTTTGGAAGAGTTTACATCGAGCCTTGGGAACGAAATTGGCCTTTAGTACCGCCTACCATCCTCGAAGTGACGGGCAATCAGAAAGGGTTATCCAAATTCTTGAAGATATGTTAAGGGCTTGTACCATTGATTTTCCTGGTAGTTGGGACTCAAAATTACCTCTTGTCGAGTTCACTTATAACAACAATTATCAGTCTTCAATCGGCATGGCACCTTATGAAGCTTTATATGGAAGGAAGTGTCGATATCCTTTATATTGGGAAGAGGTAGGTGAAAGGAAGATGTTGGGCCCGGAGTTGGTTCAATAAACAGCAGATGTTGTGGAAGTGATCCAAGAGAAAATGAAGACCGCTCAGTCTAGACAGAAAAGTTATGCAGATGTGAGATGATGGCCTTTGGCATTCAAGGTTCGTGACCATGTTTTCATTAAGATAGCTCATCTCAAGGGGGTTATGCGATTTGGTAAGAAAGGTAAACTGAGTCCTCGATACATTGGTCCGTTTGAGATTCTTGAAAAGATTGGAGACCGAGCCTATCGTCTTGCATTGCCACGGGACTTGGATCGAGTTCACAATGTTTTTCGTGTTTCGATGCTCCTTAAGTATCTTCCCAATCCATCTCATGTTCTTCGGCACGAATATTTGAATCTTTTACCTAATTTAAGCTACGAGGAAATACCGGTTCAAATTCTTGATCGCAAAGTTAAAGTGTTAAGAAATAAAGAGATTGGTCTTGTCAAAGTTCTTTGAAGGAATCATGTGATTGAAGAGGCCACATGGGAACCGGAAGAAGAGATGAAACATCGTTATCCGAATTTATTTGATGGTAAGCAAATTTCGGGGATGAAATTTTTATAAGGAAATGAGATTGTAATAACCCAACATTTTATCATTTTATTGTATATGATGTTATTCTTTGGTATGGTGTTTAGGAAATACGGTTATTGGATATTCATGGTTTATCATTGTAATGGATATTTCATATGGTTTTGGTGGTGAAGTTTATGTGGGATGGTTATTGTTTATGGTTATGTTTGTTGGAATGGGAAAACGTATGGTTATTGTTTTGGAGTAATGTTTTATAGTTATTGATGGTTTGTGGAAATGGATGGGTTCTTGTTGTGATGGTTTTTATGGATGATTTGAGGATGCATTTGGATGTTTAGTTGCATTGATATTGCATGGCATTGGAAGAGGATGGATTCTAGGTGGATTGGTGATGATTTTTAATCGATTTCTTCCAATATCATGGCATATCAATGCATATATGAGTCTTCGGACCATATATGGACCTTCAAATTTTTGGACGTTACAATCTATGTTAGGAACTATCTGTTGCGATTGTGTGATTCGATTGTGAGGAGTTATAAAACCTGGTGGATATAACCCGACGACACTCCAGTCAAAAAATTAAATTGTTCAATTTATTATACGGAATCATAATATGCCATTTATAAAAAATAAATCAATCATTTGAAACATGATATATAAACTGCAAGCCTTTTGTAGCTACATGTCTTTGGGCTATATGCTTTTAAGAACATGTTCGATATGTATAACAATGCTACGTACCATAATTATGAAGATTGATGATATTTTTGAAAATTTTAAATGATTAATGAGCTCAAACAAATATTTGGAGGAGTATGAAGTGAAGAGAGTTATTAGAAGTTTGCCAAAAATCATTAGCCTTAAATTTAAAAATAACAAAAAAATGTACTTAATACTAAAAGTAAAAGTGTACAATTGCACGTTAGGTATTTTTTAATTTTATTTTAAAAAGTTAAATTATTAAAATTTATATTATGATCAGGTATTATACAAAACAATATCATAAAAATGAGTAAGTCTCTTGTGAGACGGTCTCACGAATTTTTATCTGTGAGACGGGTAAACCCTACCGATATTCACAATAAAAAGTAATACTCTTAGTATAAAAAATAATACTTTTTAATGGATGACTCAAATAAGAGATCCGTCTCACAAAATACGATCTATGAGACCGTCTCACACAAATTTTTGTCTATAAAAATATACAATTGTTTTAATATATATTTGTAATAAAAAGTAAATTTTTTTTATTGATAGAATATCAAAAATATTATAATGCGAGTTTTGGTTAAATATAGTTGAGAGAACAAAGGTGCATCCTGGCTTCAAAATCCATCTTCGTTTCATTTGTATTTATCTGCCGAGAAACATAGTTGTCATTGGCTCGTACAACTCAAAGGCAAGTTTCTTTCTTTTTTTTTTAGCTTCCATGTATACAATTCTCTGCAATTATGTGCAGAATCTTTTGAATTTATTCAATTGCAAAAATATTAACTGATCTGGTTTTTATTTTTTTTTTTGCGCTGTATGAATTATCAGCTCGTAATTCAATTGTTTTCGCCATGTAATTGCAGTATTTTCGCTGTCATCGGTGTTTGTAGTGTTGCCCATGGAGAGTAGTGTACGGAGTCCGCTAGTTGGGTCTGAAATTCATGGGTTTCGCACCAAAGAAGGTACAACACATCTATGTTGGTACTTCAGTGTGTATGATTCGATTCGTGAGTATTGCTTGCCTTTGGGCCGATTTCGTCAGGTTGGTCAACAGTTGACTTTTGGGTTTTTTTGGGTTTTGTAAATCATGCCGACAAAGCTAGGATTTTGGTCCTTTTATGCTTTATTTTACTTGATTCGTGGGGAAGGATGAAGTGTGATGTAACCTTTTAAGCGGTGATGGTTGTGCTTTTTGTTCATTCTGTGTTTGACAATCTATTTTGTTTTTGTTTTCCTCTGCTATTGGATTTTTTTGGGGTGGGTGGTGCAAGTACTTATTAGACTATTCAAAACTAGCAGTGTTGGCACGCTGGATGAGCGTGTTAAAAACTAATTAATAAATTAGTCAAAAGTATTTTGCCTGACTGGTTGACGGTTTTCTCAATCTTATAAGTTTTATGTGGATTAAGATATACATGAAATAAATTATAAATTATTTAAAAATAAAGGTTGTTTTTGTAAAAAGTAAGTGGACATACCAACCTACCGAAAGTAGTTACTATGATAGCCACATTCTTAATAATATGCTAAGAGTTATAGTAAGAGATATATGAAATAAATGGTAAATTACTTAAAAATAAGGGTTGTTTTTGCATACCAATCTACAAAAAATAGTTACTATAATAGCCACATTTTTAATAATATAGTCACAGATAGTACGTATTAGTGCTATGGTTTTAAGTCCAAACTTGGGATAAATTATTGACTGTCAATTTTGTGGGGGATATGTTCCGATAAATTGATCCATTTTGTTGTTCACTTGTGTTTGTCTTATCATTGTGCTTTTTGTAGTAAGCATAACTGTTAGCAGAGAGTGTTTCATGTTTTTCTTCATTTACATACTTTGTCATGCGTAACTTTTGGACTTTGTCGCATGGATAGATTTGGATGTAGGCACTATGATGGCGGAGGCGAAGGCAAGATGGCTCAGGCCGAATGAGATTCATGCCATACTTTGCAACAACAAATATTTCACTGTGAATGTCAAACCTGTGAATCTGCCAAAAAGTAATATATTTTAATGTTTTTGTAATAATTTAATGTGGTAGTTGATCTGGAATGAATATAAAAAGTCTTAAAGTTTTGGTCCTTCGTATGCACTATGGCATGAGTCTAGCTAATATTTATTATGTTATGGCGCACTAGGTGGCACCATTGTGTTATTTGATCGTAAGATGTTCCGGAATTTTCGGAAAGATGGCTATAAATGGAAGAAGAAAAAGGATGGAAAAACTGTTAAAGAAGCCCATGAGCACTTAAAAGTAAGGTGTTATTTTTCCTCAAGAGATTCTGTATTGCATGAAACGATCAATAATAAACAAGTCTAGTTTGAGTGTAATGTTGGTTAATGTCTTTGTTGTAAGACCCGAGAATATTTTTTCGGAACAGAGTGTTCTATATTAGGAATGTATATTACAGATTTCCTAGGATTATAATGTAATTTTTTTCTCATTTTGTGGTATAGATTTTTTTTCTTGTTCTTTCATGTAATTATGGCTGTAAATTAGTATATCATATAAAGGGTTGCGCTGGCCTCATTAATAAAATAACTAGTTTTTCCTTCTCAAGTTATCATGGCACAAAAGTCCTAGGACTAAACCTGGGGTGAATATCTTCTTTTCTTATGGGCTTTTATACCCATGTTATCTCTGACTCTTTATTGCTGAAAATCCTCACCTTCCTCCATTTCTCTTTCATCTTCTGATTTTTATTCGTACCCAAATCAATATGTTGGAATCTTCAAAAACCACTGGACATTCTGATGATACCATCATGCAACAAACATATGAAGATCTTTAGACTATGCAGGCAGTATACAAGTTGAATTGAGAAGAACTACCTAAAATGGTCTCAATTCTTTCAATGTACAGGTAAGGGAAAGGAAAACTAAACCATCTTTTGCGATGGGGCCAAGAAGGAGACCCGAATTTTGAAACGTAAACGAAGCAAACTCCATGATCATCTCAGTTGTGGAATTCCATTATTGGAAATCGGTAAAATGTTTGTGTTCTCCTGTGTCTATACCCCCAACAGAATGGAGTCTTTGAGCATAAGAATTGACACTTACTTGATGTAGCAAATCCTTACTCTTTACCCACAATGTTTCCACGCATTTTTGGGGTGATGTTGTCCTCACCGCTACATATCTAATCAACGGAATGCCATCTCGTGTCCTCCAATAGAAAACTCCCATCCAAACTCTTATGGCCTCTTTTCCTACCACACACCTAATTTAGAGCATCCCTCTCCGAGTCTTTGGATGCTCGGTTTTTGTGCATATCCCTGATCGGGGAAACTTGACCCTCGAGCAATCGAGTGTCTTTTTCTTGTAATCAAAAGGGGTACAACTGTTACTCGCCTATCCAAGAAATTCTACAATTCCATGGATGTCACGTTTTTTGAGCGTGGGCCCTTTTATCCCAAATCTTCGATTCAGATGGAGACAACATTGAGTGAATCTCACAATTGGGAACCTGACACACCTGCCTTTCCACAATTAGAGCCCGTAGATAACCCCAATCACAATTGGAGCGTCATAAGCCATTAGTGGTTTATTCTCGTAGGAAACCACCACATGCAGAAATCCAACAGCACCATGTACGGATTCAGCACAGCCCTGACTGTCCTCAGAGCAGCCAACTGAAACTGAAAATACACAAAGTATTGCTGAGCTTAATGATGAGTTCCTATAATTGAATATGATGTTACTGATGCAAGACCTATTGCATTAAGGAGAGGTGTTCATTCATGTACACAACATCCTATATGTGATTTTGTTTCTCTTGATCAGTTGTCATATCGAGCTTTTATATCCAGATTAGACCAGGTCCAGGTTCCATCAACCATAGATATTACTCTCCGAGATCCTCACCGGAAGGCAGCTGCTTTCGAAGAAGAAGAACAATAGTTGGATTATCATTGATCTCCCTAATGGGAAACAAACAGTTGGATGTAAATAGATCTTCTCAGTGAAGCACAAAGCTGATGGTAGTGGAGAAGATTCGAAGCACGACCGGTGGACAAAAGATACATGCAATCATGTGGCATCGATTACCAAGAAACCTTTGCTCCAGTGGTCAGACTCAATGTTGTCTGAGTTATCTTATCACTGGCAGCGAATTTGGACTGACCCTTGTACCAGCTTGAAGTGAAGAATGCCCTTACTCGGTGATCTAGAAGAGGAAATCTATATGGATATTCCACCTGGATTTGTAACAGAATCTACAACTAATAAAGTGTGTTAACTGAAGAAATCCTTGTAGGACTTGAAGCAATCACCTCAGGCATGATTTCATTGTTTCTTGAATGTTCTAAAAGTGAGAGAGTACATTAAGGGCCAATCTGACCATACCCTGTTTACCAAACACTCCGACAAAGGAAAAATCGCAGCCCTCATAGTCTATGTTGATGATATCGTCCTTACAAAGAATTATTGTGAGGAGATGGCACACATGAAGGCCTTACTCTCGAAGGAATTTGAAATGAAGGACCTTGGGAACCTCAAATATTTTATTGGAATGGAAGTGGCCATATCTTCCCTTGGGATCCCAATTTCTCAAAGAAGTATGTGATAGATCTCTTAAAAAACTGGAATGCGGGGAAGAAAACCAGGGATGATAAGAGGTCATTCAAGAAGAAGAAGGACCAGAAAGTGCTTTTTGGTGAGGATAGAATAAGCAAGTGGGCAGATTCAGATGTAGAGCCATCCAGCTCAAAGACCTCATCCAGCGAGAGTGATGAGCCTTTCTCATCGGGCCCTGCACATAACTATAGGGGAATTGGTAACATGGAGAAGTAAGAAGCGGTTTGTTGTTGCGAGGGATAGAGCAAAGGCAAAGTATCGAGACTTAGCTCCTATGTAACACAAACACATTGAATTTGTTTTTGAAGTATCGGACATGGATACGACACGTGTACGGATTCGACACTCGGATACGCGTGTCGGATACGGAAAAATCAGTGTCGTTGACTTTTTTAGGGTTGACCAGTCATACATTTTAAACACGGCAAGGACACGCTATGGATACGGCTTGGATACGTTTTGGGCAAAATTGCAAATATTTAAAAGTTTTAGGAGTTAATTGAAAAAGTTGAAATTTATGAGAACTAATTGGAAAATAATTTAAAAAGAACTGGGCTTTGGCTTTGGGCTTTTAAATCCCTAGATAAATTCTAATCGTCTTCATTCTACTCAACACAGAGATCGGCTCTCAAGTCTCAATTCTCGTCGGCTCTTCAAACACTTTGCGTCTCCCCTCTTTTTCTGCCGCGGCTGCTGCTTATATAATGGTTCTCAGAAGTAAAATTGTAAGCCGCTACAATTCCTTTACAGTTACAATTGAGATTTTCTATTATAGTTCAAGTCTATGTAGCACAGATATTCTTAAATTTTTTTTGAAGTATCGAACACAGATATGAGTGTCGGATATGGCAAAATTGGTGTTGTTGATTTTTGCATGTTTGACCAGTCGGACACTGCCCTGAAGTGGTACATTGTATATATTTACATAAATATGTATATATATTTCTACAATATATTTATATAAATATGTATATCTCTACAATTTTTAATACTAAATTTATATATATATGTATAAAAATAATATTTATATATATTTTAATAATTGTCGTATCATAGCCGTATCATGTCTTATATTTTCAAAATTTTCCGTATTGCCGTATCCGTATCGTATTCGATACGATACCCTTACCCGTATCCATGCAACATAGGTTCAAATGTTCTACCAATTTCAATTATATATGCTGAATGTTGTCTGGATGACACAGATGACAAAACCTTTTAGACATATAATCAAAAAATGAAATGCTATGACTTTCTGTTTTTTGCTTGTCGTAACTTCAAACAGCCCTAGCTTGGAATTGAAATTTTTCAAAAGGAGAGTGTACAAGAGGATGTAGATTATTATTCTCCTTTGTGGAAATTTGCAACCAAGATCGAAAAGGGAGCTGCTAGAGGAGGAAATGTTACTTGGTCGTGTAACATATGTACCAAAGTGTGCAGAGGATCGTACACGATGGTGAAACACACCTATTAAAACTCAAAGGATTTGGAATTGCTGGTTGTGTGGCTGTTTCAATAGATCAAATAAAGCATATGCAACAACTTGTGGATGGTGCAGAATTGTGGAGGAAAAGTGCTAAACAGAAAGAAGTTCAATTGCTTTCATCATCAAACATGGCTTCAAAATCTTCATGCAGTGGTCCTTTCTCTTTGCAAAGTGATGATCCAACAAAAAAGAGGAAATGAATACTTGGCCCTCTTGAAAAAGCTTTTAACTTGAATGCGAGAAATGAGCTCCACTATGAAATTGCGAAGTTGTTTTACACGGGGGATTATCTTTCAATATTGCTAGAAATCCTCATTATATTTGTGCTTGCAACATGGCTACTCAACAAACGATTCCAGGTTATTTTCCACCCGGATACAATTTATTGAGAACTACACTTCTTCAAAGAGAAAAGGCTCATATTGAAAAGTTGTTGGAGCCAACAAAAGCTGCTTGGAAACATAAGGGTGTTAGTTTTTGTAGTGATGGGTGGTCAGATGTACAAAGAAGATCGCTTATTAATATTGTGTTTGTGTGTGAAAGTGGTCTTATGTTTCTAAAGTCATTAAATTGTGAAGGTGAGTACAAGGATAAATGTTTCATCTCTAAGTTGCTCATTGATGCCATAAATGAAGTGGGACATCAGAATGTTGTCCAAGTGGTCATGGATAATGCTCCCGTATGCAAAGCCGCTGGGTTACTTGTTGAGGCAAAATACCCACACATATTTTGGACACCTTTTTTTGTGCGCACTTTGAATCTTGTTTTGAAGAATATTTGTGCACCGATACAAAACAAATAAGCCTTTGAAGAGTTTAAGTGGATAGCAGAAGTATCAGATAATGCTTCGATGATCAAGAATTTAATAATGAATCACAATATGATATTATCGATGTTCAACAATAACTCGAACTTGAAGATGTTCTCACTTGCAGAGACTCGATTTGCTTCCACGATCATTATGCTTAAAAGGTTCAGGCAAATCAAGAAATGTTTTGAAAACATGATGATTAGTGAAAGATGAGATCTATACAAGGAGGATGATGTACTGAAGGCTAGAGTAGTGAAGTACAAGATATTAGATTATCAATTCTGGGAAAACATTGATTATATACTTTCTTTTACAAGTCCAATTTATAAGATGCCAAGGAAAGTTGACACTGATCAACCTTGTCTTCATTTAGTATATGACTTGTGGGATGAAATGATAGAGAAGATTAGGGTTGCTACCTTGAAAAGGCCTCGCAGTGGAGATTCAAAGTTTTATGAGATTGTTCATGATATTCTGGTGCAGCGATGTAATAAAAGCAATACACCTCTACATTGTTTGGCGCATTCTTTGAATCCGAGGTAAAACTCTAAAAAAAATTTAACTAAGTTTTAACAGATTATACATATCAGTTCATATTTAATTATCAATCTTTTTATATAGATATTATAGCAATGAGTGGCTCCAAGAATCTCCCAATCGTCTTCCTCCTCATAGGGGCATCGAAGTTTCAAGGGAAAAGAAAAAGTGCTTTGAAAGATATTATTCTTGTTCATCAGAATGAAGAAGTGTCAATGAGGAGTTTGTCTCTTTTTTAAGCAGCCATTGATGATTTTTCTGATAATGATGCAATGCGTGATCGATGTTTGATATCTCCAACTAAGTTGTGGGTTATACATGGTGCTTCCGCACCAACTATTCAAAGTTTAGCTTTAAAGCTACTTGTGCAGCCTTCTTCTTCTTCTTGTTGGGAGAGAAATTGGAACACCTACAATTTCATACACTCATTGAAGGGAAACAAAATAACACCACAAAGAGCGGAAGATTTGGTATATGTTCACTAAAATCTTCATCTTTTATCTAGGAGGAGTCCACATTATAATGAAGGAGAAAGTAAGATGTGGAATGTTGATGCATTTGATTCCATGGACATGGAGGGTGTTGCTATCCTTGAAATTGCCATTTTTTCTCTTGACGAACCTGAATTTGAGTCAGTCTTATTTACTGATGAAGGTAGTGTTTGTGATGAGACCGATATGGATGTTTGATTTTTTTATTACTTGCTTAAGATGGATTTTGCGATTTATATTTTGTACTTAAGATATTATGATTGATGAAATATTACATCTATCTTTATAATTTTTACTTTTCAATACTAAATTTATATAAATATATATTTATATATATTTTAATGATTGTCGTATCCTAACCTTATCGTGTCTTCAAATTTTAACTTGTCGCCGTATCCGTATCGTTTCGATATGATACCCGTACCCGTATCCATGCAACATAGCTTAGCTCAAGGTATATGTGAAGGGATGTGGCTGAAGAGACCATTCAATGACTTGGAAGTTTGAAGTTGAACAATCTTTGCGAGTAATGTGTGATAATCAAGCATCTAAAGTCATTGATCTCTGTTATATCCCCACTCACTTGTAAACAGCAGACATCCTAACAAAAGCTCTTCATTGAACTCATTTTGAAGACTTGAGCTCGCATCTTGGCATTATCAACATCTATAACTGGCTTGAGGGGGAGTGTTGAATGTGGAACTACAGATCTTATCCAAATTATTAGTTATTAGGATAGAGTATTATTTGTATCTTAAAAGTCTATTTAATCTTCTAGAGTGAGGATTCCTAGTTGGAGTAAAATAGGTAGATAGATCTTTATAAATTGGTATCTTGTATCATACCTATTTACTTACTTTTGCTGAATAATATTCTGCACTTCCAAAACCTATATGTGTTCCTTCTTTTGCTACGATATGCAATACAATTGAATGAACACTTGGTGACACATCCTTGAATTAGCAAGAAAAGACTTGTTTTTATTAATTAAGCCAAGACAAATTAAGATTGGCTTCTGTACTGAATTTTCAAAGTTATTATTACCATGAATGTTCAATATGTCATCGTGATTCTTTTTGCTTGAATTGTCACTTGGTGTTTTAGGTGGGGTTGGAGGGAAAGCGGTCCAATTCTCATTTGACCAATGGAGAGGATTGGCAATTCGAGTACTTAATTTGGGATATATTAGGACATCACATTGTTATTATTTTGTTTATGGAAACTGGAGAAATATTGTATGAAAGAGCTAAACATTTCCCTGTGTTGGATTTTCTCCGGTTTTCAAGCTTATATTATCCTATCTCATAAGTGATGCATTTGTTTATGGTGACATAATATTTGTTTCAATCTACTTTTTCTGTCTAAAGATGATTGACATAGACTTAGCCTCTCTGTTCACTTCCTCTTCACGTTGAGAATTCATCTTCATCTATTAGATTCTGTAGTGACGTGTAAGGATTAATTTCACCTTCGGTCTTTTTGTTTGGTAGGTTGGTAATGAGGAAAGAATTCATGTATACTATGCACATGGAGAAGACAGCCCAACTTTTGTTCGCAGATGTTACTGGCTGTTGGACAAGTATGAAAACATTAAACATTGTGCTAAGATAGTTAACCGTCATCTTTTATATCTTGTGGGCATGATAGCGTGTGATGCTTTTGTAAGTTAACATTTTAACTGAGAAAAGCACTTATTTTTATAGGCTTAGATTTCATTATGTAATTTATTTGTTGTAGATCGCTGGAACATATTGTCCTTGTGCATTATCGAGAAACACAAGAGGTTTGTCTTTGATTCATAAACTATATGTTGATTATTAAGTATTGAGTGACCTTTTTTAGAGCTATTACATAAGTAGAGTTTTGTTGAATTTGATCACTTCTGGGATCTAATTATTCTTTGTCTTTGCAACACTTGGCAAAATCATGGTCGTCAATTGCCAACTCCTGTATATTTAACATGACGTTATTTTTGTGACTGTGGCTTTAGAAGCATCTTGTATGTTGGAAGTAACATGTAATTTCATGCAAACTGGATTATGGCTAACTTATGACACTGTTGCAGGTTTCCCCTGACACATCTGTCAATTTCAATCCTAGTCCATCTATCTCTGACCCACCTACCTCTTTGCCTTTGTTGGAAGAATTTGATTCTGCTCTTCATCGTGTATATCATGACACCAGCAGATCGCTTTTAGGTTATATTTAATTTCTGTGCAGAGATATTTGCTTTACCTTTCACTGGGATTTAGTCGGTTGATTACCTTGAATAGGATGTTAATTCTTTAAGAAATCTTAAAGGCATAGACTTAGTAAAACTAGATAGAATAATTACCATTTTGTAGCTGACGTGTAGTGAGTTTTCAAACTCTATATTAAGTAAGAGACAACGAAAGTCATTTTATCTACTTAGACACAGACTCAGGCCTTGAGTTAAAGCCAAAAGTTTGATTCTTGACATTATATTGTTGCTGGATCCTGTGATATTTTTCAGAGCGACACGACAGCTTGACTGTGAAAAACCACGAGCAGAGACTTCATGAGATAAACACACTTGAATGGGATGAACTTTTGGTGTTGGATGATTCGCACAAGATGATTACTCAACATGATGGTATAGACTCAATGTGAAGACTGTTTGCAGTAGTGCCACGAGTTTCTCAAAAAATCACTGATTATTATCTCTTTTGATGCATGCAATTTACTGGTTGCAGGAAAAACTTCAGATTTTGAGCACTCTAATCAAAATCAGATGAACAGTTACAGAATACGTGTAAGCGGTCGCAATTATGTTCCATATGAATCATGCATTTTTATTGATGAAATTTGAGTCACAAGGGTTGTTTTAAAAATGCTCTCAGCTTAGTGTTTTATAATTTTTAACCACGTGATGTTGGAACACAATTTTCCATAAAATTATGGTTTGCTTCAATGGTTGATTACATTCCATTTTGGAAATAAAGACACGTGGTTGCATCATGGATTCATAATGGCATAGAACTTTTCCACATATCTAGGCATTATGTTGGACCAAATTGGTGACCTGATTTTTTTGTTTTAGAATAATCAGTCATTCAATTCTTCGTGACGGGAAGAACGTTTATATGAGCCATTGAAGGACTGTTTGATGCTTTAAACATAATTTAAGTCAGACAGTCAGACCTTTTGGTCGAGATGACCTCTTAAAAGCTTGCTAAGGACTTTATATGCTAGCAGAGTGATAATTCACTTTATTTGTTTGAATCGGTTTAAGGGATCATAATGTAGAAAAGGTGGTCAATGTACTTTTTGTTTTAGATTTGCTGTTGCTTTATTATTTTATGGAAGTTCACTCATATGTGATTAATTTTTTCCCTCTTGGACTGTTGTTGCACCCAGACCACATGAACTAAGACACAAAAGGAAAAAAACGACCACCCTACACTCCTAATTTATTTTGCATCATTCATGGCTACCAGGCAGTTTAAATGGTTCATACGCCATTTGTTCATTATCAAATGTAAGATAAATATTTAATGTAATATTATTTATTCTTAATAAGCATTTCTGAGTACAGGACGATGGTCCGATAACCAACAAGGTATCCCCAGAAAGTTCTGGAAGCAATGTTTCTGGACAAGTTGCTGGGACTTATCCCATTGGTTATGATGTTTTTGGTAATTTATCTTACAATATGGTGGGTGGTGAGACTGTTGTGGATTCAACTGGATTGGGGCCATTAAGTGAAATTGATTCTCTAAATAACGTGGCAAAAGATGGTCTGCAAGCTCAGGACAGTATAGGAAGGTGGATGAGCTACATCATTGCTGATTCTCCAGAATCAGTGAACAATCAGGCTGTGGAATCTTCAATCTCAACTGGCCACCAGTCGTTTACGTCTCCGAGGGTGGATGATCATTTGTCATCTGCTCTAGGGCAAATATTTAAGATAACAAATATTTCACCTGGTTGGGCTTTTTCTACTGAAGAAACAAAGGTTCACGGCCCTGGAATTATTTTACTTTATATTGGTGTTGTCTATGTACTGTAAATACTCACGTGTTTCACATGTTAACATTTGAGATTGAAGTGAGATTTATATTACCATCTGATTTAAAGACCAATATTTGTGTGACTAAAAGTAACCAGGGGAGAATGTTTAATGAAAATGTGGAAGGGTTAAATAGTTGTATGTTACATTGGAAGTTGCATGAAACTCTACTTGGATAGCAAATACTTCCATCCATTGGTTAAGTGCAAGCAGTTAAATTTACACTTGTAATGAACAACAATTTAGTGCATGCAATTACTCTCATAATTGTTATATAAGTTCGCTGAGTTGTTGTTATGCAGATCTTGGTTGTTGGGGTTTTCAATGAGGGGTGCTCACCCAGCACAGAGTCCAATTTATTCCTTGCATGTGGAGATTCCATTGTCCCTGCTGAAGTTGTACAAGCTGGAGTATTTCAATGTTCAATTTCTCCTCAAACTCCAGGACTAGTGAATCTCTATCTGAGTTTTGATGGCCATAAACCAGTCAGCCAAATTTTGACCTTTGAATTTCGTGCTCCTGTAGTTCCCATTATGACAATTCCTGCGGAGAATAAAACTACTTGGGAAGGATTTCAGCTTCAAATTAGACTCTCTCATCTGTTGTTTTCATCATCCAAGGGCCTGAGAATCTTTTCCTCCAAGTTACTCCCAAATGCCTTAAAGGATGCAAAAGCTTTTAGTCAGAAAACATCACAACTCTCTGACTGTTTGATGTATTTGACCAAAGCAATCCAAAACTATAAGATGTCTCTTGACGAGGCAAAAGAAAGCTTGTTTGAATGGACTTTGCAATACAGACTGCATGAATGGTTGCTAGAAAAAGTGGTTTCAGGGTGCAAAGTTTCCGAACGTGATGAACAAGGTCAGGGCGTAATTCATTTGTGTGCCATCTTAGGTTATACGTGGGCAGTTTACCCATTTTCATGTTCTGGCTTGTCATTGGATTATCGAGACAAATTTGGATGGACTGCATTACACTGGGCTGCATATTATGGAAGGTGAAGTCCTGAAATATCTTGACCAGTAACATTGCTTGTTGACTCGAGTTGAGTTACTACTGAGATCTTGAATGATTCGCCTAGCTTTTATTTTCGTTTGTAAAGAAGTAAAGCCCTTCATATGCTCAAATCATTTTACCACTGGGATCTTAAATTATTTCACCAAGTTTTCTATCTATAATGCCCCATATCTTTGAAGTTTCTCTTATGTCTTTCAGTTTTTTGCGTGTTGTACTGTGACAACATGATAAATTGAGTTTCCAGGGTCATAGCGTTTGTTGCAACATTAGAAAGGAGACAACAGTGTTCTGGGCTTATTATTTGAAACTTTGATTAATATTTGTCCCTAAATGAACAATGACCGCACATAGTTTGCATCATTTACCTTTTGTTATATTCAGGGAGAAAATGGTGGCGACCCTTTTATCTGCTGGTGCAAAGCCAAATTTAGTAACAGATCCAACTGCAGAAAACCCCGGAGGCTGCACTGCTGCTGATCTTGCTTCTAACAATGGGTATGATGGTTTGGCAGCTTATCTTGCTGAGAAGGCTTTAGTTTCTCATTTTAAAGATATGACATTGGCCGGAAATGTTAGTGGGTCGCTGCAAACTACCACTAATGAAATAGTGAATTCTGAGAACTTCAGTGAGGAGGAGTCTTATTTGAAGGATACTCTAGCGGCTTACAGGACAGCTGCTGATGCAGCAGCACGCATTCAGGCTGCATTCAGGGAGCACTCATTCAAAGTGCGGACCAAAGAAGTTCAGTCATCAAATCCAGAAATCGAAGCACGCAACATAGTTGCAGCAATGAGGATCCAGCATGCTTACCGGAACTATGAGACACGCAAAAAAATTTCAGCTGCTGCGAGAATCCAATATAGGTTCCGCACTTGGAAGATGCGGAAGGATTTCCTCAACTTACGTCGTCAAACTATCAAAATCCAAGTAAGTGAAGCTGACATATGATTTGATGTGCCATAAATTTCAAGCAGAACGAAAATCATACGACTTAATAGTTTGTATTTTAGGGGCTGGATGCCTATGAGAATCAACCATGATGGAATTTAAATTGCCGGCTATTTCTGCAGTGTGAAGTAAATTATTGTCTGTGCTATATGATATGAATACTGTTCTACTGGATGTTTCTGATTGTAATCCTTCTCCATTGCAGGCCGTTTTCCGAGCTTTCCAAGCCAGGATGCAGTATCGTAAGATTGTGTGGTCAGTTGGGATCTTTGAAAAAGCAGTACTGCGTTGGCGTTTAAAGAGAAAAGGGTTCCGAGGGCTTCAGGTTCAACCTGATGAAACTCCTGAAGATCCAAATCGAGGAAATGATGTGGAGGAAGGCTTCTTCCAAGCCAGCAGGAAACAAGCCGAGGAACGAGTTGAGAGATCTGTTGTAAGGGTCCAGGCAATGTTTAGATCGAGGCGAGCACAAGAAGAATATAGAAGAATGAAATTAGCGCATAATCAAGCCACGGTGAGGATACTCTTATTCTTGTTTTCCTGTAATTATGATGTCATATTAAGTTAATCATTGCCCATTGCAGCTGGAATATGATGGACGTTTCCACCCGGACACTGAAATGCGATAATAAAAGGACTTATCCACTGCCATTTACTTACGGAGCAAAGACAGTGGAACCTTTCTTTGCTGGCGTCAAGAATTGAAGACTCGTGATAAATGTTGTGTTTCTGAGTTTAAGATTAAGGCAGTTCTGTCGGGTTTTGAAGCTTTGGTTTTGCTCCAATTGGCATCCCGCCTCATGTTTCACATTAATGTAGTTTGTGACAAATGTCTGTAAGGATTTATCATTAATCTAATGTGTGCAGAAGAGTAGATGGAACAGAATTGTTGCATGTAGGATCTGAAATGCTGCAATATCGTGTTCAAATTTGAGGTTCGGTATAGCTGACCAATTTTCTGCTTTGATTCTCGGTGCATAATGTTGTTGAAAAGGCATAATAGTATCTTGAATATTTGAGTGTATCTTTAATTCATTTCTATTGTTGGTTGGCTGTTAGGATATAGTTTGAAAATCGGATTGTATTCTCGATTGTATCTTTGAATATCTTAAGATGGTAGTTATTTGTTAACTTATTTGTAAGCCTGTTTGCAACGTTAAACCTTGTATGTATAATCTCTTTCTAATTAATAAAGGGGGAATTTTTTATTTATGGTATCAGACACGCATCTCACTCCGTAAAATGACCATGGTCACTGCTCTGCAGTCGTCTTCGTCTATCATTGTAACTTCACAATGAACCGAACTGTTATGAACATCTTAACTTTCAGAAACTCATCTCGATTAATGTTTCTGCTCAAGCTCCGTTGAAACTTAAAGAACTACCGGCATGTATCGGTTCTGTCAATGGCTCTAAATCCTCTACAAGACAATACATGAACAAAACAACATTGTGCCTGATATTGGGCAAATCCAATTGATCCTTCAAGATGCGTTGTACAGTTTAGAACTGTAACCTTTGCCAAGAAGCTGAAAAAGAAATCAGTTCTCAAGCGCATCATTTCACTGGAATCTGCAGTAATAAAGGTTGTAAAGGCTACTTTAGTTGCCCAGTTTATGGAAAGAAGGGCACACTTCTTCGATTTAATGACAATCAAGAAGCTGACTGAAGTAACGAGTGAACTGAAGAAAACCATGATCTAGTTGGACCAATTGCGTATGCCGACAGGGTAGTATTTCAGCAAATGGACTCTGATCTCATCACCCTCCAACTCAAGGTCAAAAATTGGGAGATGAGACAAAAGCTGCACATTTCAGTTGATACAAGCAGTCCAACTGAGGAGTTTATAACAACTGTTGTTGAGTCTGCCATTGAACCAGCTGATGTGGAATCAGTTCGAGAACCATTAGTCAAAGAAAAAACAGAGACTGCTTTTCCATCAGTCTCTGAATCAGCTCAACCTTCCTCCTCCATAGCTTTAATCACTATACCAGTTTCTGAACCAGTAACTCAACTGACCATATACACAGAAGAAGAGCTATTCTTAGCCAATATGGATGAGCTGTTGTTATTAGTTGATGAAGAAATTTAGCAAGAGCATAGGGAAGACCAAGCTGCTGATGAAGATATTGTCGAACCAGTGGTTGAGGAAGTCAATGCACCGGTACCTGAAGCTGAGGTACAAGCTGAAGAAGTTCAGTTGGGAACTGAACAAATTACTATTGTTGATCAAAGCCAACAGTCTAGGAACCATCAGTCTTATCAGAACTGATCTCCACTTGCTTGGTGGTTTTTGAGACTTTTTTTAATTCAGAAGCTTTACACAAACTGATCTTTTCAAAGAAGACTGCTGAGGCACCAAGTGCTTCAACTGATCATCAGGATCAGCCTCAGAGTTTATCTATACAAGAAGAGGCAGTCAATGAAGTAGCTGAAGATGTAGACCAAGATGCTGGCCCTGGAACTTTAGCAGTTGTAATATCAGTGGGAAAGGAAAAGGGAAAGTCCCAACTACTGCTGAAGAATTCTCCCCAGAAATGCCGATTGTGACTGATTTCATGCTTAACAATATACAGTCCAGTTTGCAAGATCTTGGGTCCATAGTTTCTCAAGTAAAATCAACTCAGCTGCTGCACACTTTAAGTCTGGATACTCTCAAGGACCACACAATGAAAGACTTAAAGAAGATGTCCAATGATGTATCTGCGTTATTCTCAACAGTTGAGAAAAATGAAAAGAGAAGCGGTTGTGAATCCTACACTGCTCTCCTCTCAGGAACTACTCAACAACATAATTGATTTTGTACATTCAAGCCTATCTAAGAAAATTGACATTGTGCAATATTAACTAGTTGAAACATCTGCACAGGTTAAGCTCAACATTCCTCCTATTTTCAAAATTGGCGAGTGTTGACAAAATGGTGGAAGAATAGAAGAAGACAACAGAGACAAGTAAGAAGCGTGGTGAACTAGACAGTTCAACTGACAAATGACCAGTTGATAAGAAAGTCAAGAAATGATCAAGTGTCCGACATCAGTTATACAGTCTGAGGTGCTTTTGTATATACGTTATAACTTTTTATTTTGAAATGTTTGTATGAATATGTACTTATCTTTTTCAAAATTAATGAAAAATTCTTTCTTATGTTGTACGAATCTGTATATTTCTGAAGATTTATTTTATCTACAATTTGTTTCCGAATATCAGATAAATCAGTGAAACAGTTCAGAACTCTAGGTTTTGTTAAACATCGAAAATGGAGAAATTGTTGGAATTGATTAGTTTCAGAGTTTAACAAACTGACCAGTAACCGATCAAAAAACCTGAACTGAACCAATAACTGAATTGAAAAAACATAACTAAACTGAAAGAGACTTATCAAGTTAATGGATCGAGTAGAACTGAAGCAATCAGACTAAAGTTCTCAAAGGATTTAATAAAGTCTCAAACTGATGAATCGAAGATTGATGAACTGACTGATACCAGATCTGAAGAACTGAATGTTTTATTCGCAGAACTGGTATAGCATAACTAAAAACTGAAATGTAACGTTCAAACTGAAAGGACATAAGTTATAACTGATGTAGTCTAGCTGAATTGATCGGTCGACCAGTTTGACTCCTGATCAGTTAGCCACGTCATCAGTCGCAATTTGAATCTCAGCAGGCAAAACTGGCAGTCCGTACCAAAGCAGAACAGTCTGATACACGTACCTCTGTTAGAAAAAGTCATCTACATAGACTAAAAAATGAGTCAATGGATATTAATCATTAAATGCATTCAATGTGACCGTTGGAACCGAAGACTATATAATGAGTTCGATTGGAGAAAGGGCTAACAAACAATTACAAAGAACAACAAGAAGATAAAATCAGTTGCGATTCACTTTCGATTTTATTCAGTTTACAAATCGCAAAATCCTAGCTCATACTTTATTGATTTATACGTAGCATACAGGCTACTGATCTGAGATATTCAGTCATCAACTATTAAGTGAAAAGAAAAACTAAGAGATTCAGTTTGATATTATTTAAGTCTAACTGAAGTGGGTTATTACAATTCATTAGGCTTTTAGTGAATTCTTATCCCTGAGATAGAAGGAGTGACATAGGAGTAATTGAAGTCTCTGAACATCCATATAACTCTTTGTGTCCATCTTTTTATTCATTCAGTTATCACAATACTCTAGCCAAAATATTCACTATCTTTCAGTTTATTTCTGCACTACTATTAGTTAACTGATCGATATTGACATACAAGATTTCATGACCAGTTTCTTAAATAACTGATTCATGTCTGAAAGATCTCAAAAACCGAAGTGTTTATTCAATTCCTCTTCTAAACACATCATCTATATTAACCGATCCTAATGCTGAATTTACATCAAATTGATAAACTTTGAAGTACTTAAATGCAGCATATGCAAGGAAGATTCTTACGTCCTCAAGTCTTGTAACGGTGCGGATGACTCATCAAAATCAATGTCTTCCTCTTGCCGGTACCATTGGGCTACAAGACGGGCTTTGTTTTTCACAATTTTTCTTTTCTCATCCAGTTTGTTCATAAACACTCATCTAGTCTCAATAATATTTTGCTTATCCGGTCAATAAACTTGTAACGATCATCACTTACTATACTACTTAAAATATGTGGAATTTTTTTTTCTATCTAATAAAATCCATAATTCTTAACTTTTAAACTCATTATATACCTACAAATCATTTTCGAAAATCTCCAATAAATCACCTAAAAATTCGAAACTAACAAAAAATTGAAATTCAGATTCTGCTTATTTTAAGGCATAAAAATGTTGCAGATCGACATCCGCAAAATATTCCCAACGAACCAACAAAAATAATTTTTTCCCAACCATGAGTAAATAAAATAAATTAGAGGACTAAATTAGTTTTAACACGCATAAAACTCATAAACTGTAAGGTCATTGGGCATGCACCGTCTATAGTTGGAGCTTGCTCACTGGTCATAGCATCCTGCGTCCTCAACAACGTCATCTACATCAATCAAGTCTAGCGAGTCTAAAAACTCAACATGCATAAACTTTAAGTATCCAAATACTACATAATAAAAGAAAAACCATGTGATTTAAACATAATTGATACGTAAAATAATTAGGCATAAATAAATAAGACGTGAATTCCCTGGATAAATAATTTCATAAACGTGCTTCGTTCTTGACATAACATAAACATAATCATTTTGCGTAGAGTTCTACTCATTGAAATGTGGTACCATAACATAATTCGTTTGATCAAACTAACACCACATCGCTTGACCGGCTAGGATCACCACATCCCTTAGACTGGATATCCACTTCCAATCATAAGATAATAATAAGATAAGTAGGAAAGGTCCCCGGACACGTTCTCCGGCTTCCAGACCCGTATATTTATAATTTGGTCACAAGACAACTTACATACCTAAAAAATAATATTTTTGCATGTTATATTTTCTTACGAATGTCGTGGACCTGGTTGGATCGACCCCCGGACCTGCTGCCACCACTTATAACTTATAACTCAAAACAGCCCATAACTTGCATCTTACCCGTACGATTCCCAAATTAAATAAAACGACTTACGACTTACCCCACGACTCGAGACTCGACTAAACTTTGACCAGCGACCTAAATCTCTGTCCATACCCTTAGAACCACCTCTCGAACAATCCTAAACCATCTCGAAACAAGAAAAGCAACTCTAGGCTCTTTTCGGTACCTTTTTGACACGTTCGGGTTCTATATGGCTCCAAACATACCACGACTCAAACCAGCCCTTAACAAAGCCCTAGACCATGATCTTCGACCCTAACCAAGACACTGATATGGCCTTACCTACTCAAGTCACATGGAGACATCGTAAAGCAACCGGCCGTGACAGCGTCTTGCACGAGCTTCATGCGCGCTCGCTGTCACTTCCCATCTCCAACGACTTTCCTACCCGACCAACTCATAAATGACCATGACCAGACCCACATTAACACCCTAAGACATGGTCTAGACCCTAGCCATGAGCCCTAGCCCAGCCCTAACCTGCCCCAACCGGCCAAACCCATAAAACCACCCCCATGTGCGGCGATATGGCAGCTTGCGCTCCGCCTATTCTATGCGCGACCAGACCACTTCTGACCTTTCAAGGATTGATAAATAACATCTAAACACATCTTAATACATAACCATACACAACAGCAATAGCCCAGACGATCTACACGAATCCTACGTATCAAAAACTCATTAAAACTTGAAGGATCATGCGCAGAAAAATTTCAGCATGCAAATACAAGTTTTGATTCAAATCTTTCATACATAAAAACGTTTTTCATACATATTTATCATAAAACAATAGTATATAACAAGATTGATATGTCAAGAAAGCTTTAGAACACGTCTTTGCGTATAAACGCTCGAATAATCGATACCGACGCGAGGGAACGTGGAAGATGAATGAGGAACGATTTCTAAACGTTTTCCCTTGACCAAACTTGCGAAAAACTCACCAAAATATGGAGGTAGAAGTGGAGAAGGGTGGTGGTTGCTTGAGAGCCAAGAACCTTAGGTTTTCTTTTGTGTGTGTGTGTGTGTGTGTGTGTGCATGAGTTGCGTGTGTGTGTGTGTGCACGTGCATTTTTATAATTTTTTCTTTTTTTAAAAAAAAAACTTCGAAAATTCAATTAAATGCTAACTAAAAAATTTAATTACGACATAAAATAATTAATAAAATATTAAACTAAAGAATTAAATCTCCTAATTTTAGAAATTTGCTAATAAGGTGTTTTAAAATCTTTTAATTCACCTAAAAAGTTAAATTTGACTTTAAATCATTTAAATTAAATAATTTCTCAGCTTAAAATTTAAAAAAATATAACATTTAATTTTAGCACTTTAATCATCTTCGGTCTCATATCCCCGACCAAGCATTGATTATTCGTCTGAAAAACTCAAATCGAGAAATACAATTAAATCCTTTCACGCTCAAGTCACGTCAAGGTACTGCAGAAGAAAAAACAGCAAAATCCGATCCAATTTATCGTAATCGATTAGTTAACATGTTGGGTAACCGTATTCTGAAACACGGAAAAAAAAAATCATTGGCTTATCAAATTATCTATCGAGCCATGGAAAAAATTCAACAAAAGACAGAAACAAATCCACTATCTGTTTTACGTCAAGCAATACTTCATAAAATAAACATATAAATATTTGAAATAAATTAAACATGTTGTCTGCATCATTTAATCCCTTTAAATCATGTAAATTAATTAATTTATTAAATTATGTATGTGGCTTACATATACTGGTTTTTGGCCGCTAGAATTCTTTCCCCCTTAATAAAATTTTGTCCTCGAAATTAAGGATTACCAAATAAGTCTGGATAGCGTCTCCTCATCTCGGTTTCATTTTCCCAAGTAGCTTCCTCATCGAAATGATTCAGCCACTTGACCTTGACCAACTTGATGACTTTGTCCTGTAACCTCCTCTCATGTCTATCTAGAATCTGAATAGGTCTTTCCTCTTACAACAGATTTGGTGAAAGCTGTAACGATTCAAAGTTCAGTACATGCGAAGGATTCGCCATGTACTTCCTCAGCATAGAAGCATTGAACACTTTGTTCACTCCTGTCAGATTTGGCGGTAGAGCTACACGGTAAGCTTGTGTTCCCACTATGTCAAGGATTTCGAATGGTCCTATGAAAATATTGACTCAATTTGTCTCTCTTCCTGAATTTCATAACATCCTTCATAGGTGCTATATTTAAAAGACATGGTGTCTCACGGAAAATTCGAGGTCCTTTTTTCTCATATCGGCTTAAATCTTTTGACTACTCGAAGCAACCTTCATTGTGACGTCTACCGTTTTAAAAGTGTGGAAATATTTTTTTTTAAAAGCTCACATGTTCGAAAGATACTTAAATGTTTTGCATATATGCACTCTACAAAAAAATATAACATTTAAAAATGATCTTAAATATTTGACAGTAAAAATAGTACAGCTTAAAATAACCAAACTCATCCCAAAATTATACGTAAACATAAACGAATAAAAATCCAAAAATCATCAACATATAAAAATGTTTATATTCTCTCAAATCTCATAAATTATAATGCGTAAAACATGCGGTCCTCGGGTCGTGTCACCGCACCAGGTCTGCCTACTCAGAGTTCGGCACCTCCAGTCCCCTCATCATCAAGCTCACCTGCATCACACACGTCTAGTGAGTCTAAAGACTCAACACACCTGTACCATGAATAACAAGTACATATACATGGCACACAGCAGTGAAAAATACCATAATCAACATATATTTCGTGAACTTAAAAGCATGACATAAACGTGTCGTATGATCTCAAACGTGTCAAAGCATGTCTCATCATGTCATCATATACGTATACATTTTTTTTAATTGAATTCAGTTCATTAGTTGTGACTTTCGTATCAGCTATATCGTATCAGTTCTATTGATGGATCCATCTACGTATAACCACGGTACCAGCGGCGGGGACATCAGCGACATTATTACCCGTCCACTAAGCCTTGGCCTCAGCTCATCATATCTCATGTCATCGTATACATATAAATCGTTAGTCACAACCAAATCTCATCTTTCAAAAATATCATCATAATCACTACTAAATAAAAACATGCATATACGTAAATTTTTCCTTAAAACCAAGTATGCACCGTATTTTTCATAATTTCGTAAAAATCATAAACGTGATGCATAAACATTTAAAACATGGTAAAATGTGCTCAGGGCACTGCCAGGTCCAAAATTTCACCCCGGGTGCAAAATGTCCATTTTGCCATTTTGCACAGGGAAACCCAAAATTTACCGTTTTACCCCTGGGCCTCTAAAATTGACCCGAAACTTACCAAACTCCTTATAATGTCCCAAAACATATTCAAAATCGTTTTTAGACGTAAACTCGAGCCCAATCACAAACTTAACCGATTCGTTTTAAAACTTGGATCGGGGTCCCGGTTTTAACCCGAATCAACCCGAAACTTAATTAAATTTTTCCCAACATTTTTACCACACCTAATACACACACCTTCAGTTCTAAAACCCCAAAACCAGCCCCTTAAACCTTCTAACAGGCCTCTGGACAGCAGCTGGAAAAATCCAGCGAGCCATCACCCAAAACACTAGCCGTGACCCTAACAAGCGCCTATCGTCCCTACGCCAAAGCCGATGCTTCCATCCACAAACCAACCCTTCTTAGACCACTCTAGGACCCCTCTGCACCTACTGAATCCACGCCCCAAACCCATGCACGAAGCACAGCTCGCACGTCCGAGGCTCACCCTAAAAGCATGACACGCACCCAACCCCTTCCTCACACCCGATCGACGTTGAGACTTGTTACAGCAATGGTTGAGCCTTTCTAGGCCGTGGGTCGGACCCACCAAGGTCTGGTCCATGGCTTGGATCGGCCCTTGCACCGCTGGTTCATGCCTCTCCCTCGATCTACTCACTTACGAAGCACACCGCAAGGAAACTCGCTCGGCCCTCTTCCCAATTGTCATGACTTCGGCTTCCACCTTATCCCCTTAACCACTCCAGTGTTTCAGACCTCTAATGGCAGCAGCCTGCAACACCCTTACAATAGATCAAAACAAGCGTGAGTAGGAAGAAAAAGATGCAAGAATTTGAACCAAAAACCGAAGCTTCTCCATGATAAAGGCTGGATCGAGAATTTTATGCAAATAAACACACATACACTACAAGAAAATACACATTCAACAACACATCAAAGACAAAGGTTTTTATTAAAACCGTTGTGTTTTTACTTCTAACAACGGTTTTGACAAAAAACGTTGTCGTAGCCTAAAAAAATCCGATCATAGACAACAGTCTCTTTAAAACTGTTGTCTTTGATATATACCGTTGTCTATGAGCATTTTTTTTTGGGCTACGACAACGGTTTTTAAAAACTGTTGTCTAAGAGCGTTTTTTGGGCTACGAAAATGGTTTTTAAAAAACGTTGTCTATTAGTGTTTTTTTTAAAGCTACGACACGATAACCGTTGTCTATATGTGTTTTGTAAAGGGTCAAAGACAACAGTTTGTTTAAACCGTTGTCTTTCAACTGATTTTTTAGTTCTACGACAATGGTTTATATAAACCGTTGTATTTTCTTATTGTTTATATATGGTAACCGTTGTCTTCGAATTTTTTTTAATAAAATTAGTTGTTAATATTAGATTTTGCGACGGTTTTGCAAACCCGTCGCTAAATTTAACGACGGTTTTTACCAAACCGTCGCTAATTTAAAACTTGCGATGATTTTTGTATAACCGTCGCTAATTTTAGCGATGGTGTTAAGCAAAACCGTTGCCGATTTAAAATTAGCGACGGTTTGCAAAAAAAAACCGTCGCAAAATTTAAATTAACGACGGTTGGATAAATAACCGTCGCAAACCGTCTATAAATATCCCCATTCTCGGTCCATTTTCTTCCACACCACTTCACAACACTTAAATTTTTTTTTCCCTTACACGATTTTAGTTTCGATTTAGGGTAAATTTTTTCGCTTTAATTTTTGGTAAATTTTTAAGATCAAGAATATTGTTAGCATAGTAAGATTGTGAGTTTTTTTAATTTATATTTATTAAATTATTAAAAGTAAATTTTTTTTATTTTACTGAAANATTTATATTTATTAAATTATTAAAATTAATTTTTTTTTATTTTACTGAAAAATTTAGTGACGGAATAGCGACGAACTTTATAAAAAAACCGTCGCTAATTTTAGAAACGGTTTTTAAAAATCGTCGCTAATTAGTTTGAAAACCGTCGCAAGTTGTAGCTACCACAACACTCCAAACCCGTTGTCTTTGAACGAACACTTTAACCACAGGGCCTTGAACAACGGTTTTACAGACCTACGACAACGATTTTTCACCGTCGTCTTTAGACGTCTACGACAACGGTTTTTCATCTTGTCTTTGAGCACACCCTTTAACCATAGGGCTTTTAACAACGGTTTTATTTTACCTACGACAACGGTTTTTAACCGTTGTATTTTACCATTATTTTTTTGTAGTGATATCAGCAATTAACTAGCATGGATGATGCAGAAATAAAAGTACATGCTTGCCTTGATGATTCCTACGCAAGAACATCGAAGAACAAGAGTCGGGGAGGCGCCGGAGAATTTTATTTTGCAAGAACAAGCTATGGTCGAAGCTTTGATTGGCTATGGTTGCTGAAAACGAGAGGAACAGGTGGGGATGTTGTGTCGACTGGTGGGGGTTTTAGGTTTAGGTTAAATAAAAATTAGATGCTTGGTTTAAGTTTAATTAAAGGGTTAATTGGCCCTAGCATAAAATAAAAGGGTAGAAAATGGATGGGGAGCCCATTAAGTTTAAAAGTAAGCTCATTAAGTCCAAACACACTTCCGAAAAATATTTTGTTTAGATACGTTTTAGAAAATATTACCCGAACCCTCAAAAAGTCATCCGTTTCGATAAAATTTGCGTACCGCTGAAAAATATGCCATGGTGGGTGAAAATACCCAACAAAGCCCATTTCTTTGAAAAATACATTTAAAACATCTTATATCATGTAATAAAAATAATTTTCCTGATAATTCCCCCGTCTCCGTTCCTCGTTCGAGTGCGAAATGCATCTTGAAACTCTAGTGCATGAACTTTTAAAATTTCATGAAATGAATACTATTATGCGATAATTATGAATGAAATTTAAATAAATCCTGAATAAAAACACAAATTAATGAAATAAACATGCATTTAATGCTTTAAAATAATTAAATAAAATACCAAAGAAATTTAATAACTTGCATGCATGTGGTTTACGTGAACCTTCAAATTTACGAGACGTTACATTCATCCTGTCTCGGATTTTGACTACTATGTCTGCAGTCTGTTGAACAATCTCTGGACCAAGTTCTGATCTCTCGCCAACCTCGTCCCAATGAATAGGCGATCTACATTTTTTTTTCCATAAAATGCCTCATAAGAAACCATTCCTATTGACAAATGAAAGTTGTTGTTATAAGTTAACTTCACTAGAGGTTGCTTCTATTACCAACTCCCATGGAAATCGATCACACATGCACACAGTAAATCCTCTAAAATCTGAATAACCCTCTTAGACTTGTCGTCTGTTTGAGGATGGAAAGTTGTATTAAATAGCAACTTCGTCCCCATTGCAGAATACAAACTCTTCCAAAAGGATGATGTGAATCTCAGGTCTTATTCAGACACGATCGAAACTGAAATCTTGTGCAATCTGACTATCTCCCGAGTATAAAGTTTTGCGTACTACGTCATAGAGAAAGTCGTCTTTATCAGCAATAAGTGCGCCGACTGGGTAAGACGATCAATGATTACCCAACTGGCGTTAGAGCTTCTTACTGACCTCGGTAATCCAACTACGAAATCCATAGTAATATTCTCTCATTTTCACTCAAGAATAAGAAGCGGTTTGAGCATCCCTGCTGGTCTCTGATGCTCTACTTTCACCTGCTGACAAGTTAGACATTAAGATACAAAATGTCGAATGTCAAGCTTTATACCTGGCCACCAATAAGGCATATGTAGTCCCTATACATCTAAGTACTCCCTGGATGAATGAAATACGGTGATGTATGTGCCTATGACAAGATATATCCTCTAATCGAATCAACATTAGGCACCCAAATTCTCCCTCTGTACCTTACAATTCCATCGACCACTGAATAAAACTTATTGCCTTTTGATTCATCTCTCAGTCACCATTTCTACATTTGCTCATCGGATTCCTGTCCCTTATAGATATTGTCTATCAGGTAAAAGTGTGTTGTCAGGGTGGATAACCTAGGAGCTCTGTCCCTAGAATAAATCTCAAGATCAAACCTCTGAATCTCTAACTGTAGAGATCTCTGCACTGACAGTTGTGCTGCAACTGCTACTTTTCTACTCAAGGCATCTGCAACAACGTTAGCTTTCCCCGGATGATAGCTAATGTCACAATCGTAGTCCTTCACCAACTCTAACAACCATCTCCGTCGCATGTTTAACTCTTTCTACGTGAAAAAAAATTTGAGACTCTTGTGATCGGTAAATATCTTGCATTTCTCACCGTACAAATAGTGTCTCCATAATTTAAAATCAAAGACAACGGCAGCTAACTCAAGATCATGGGTCGGATAATTTTTTCATGCACCTTCATCTATCTAGAGGCATACGAAATTACTCGATCATGCTGCATCAGAACGACACCTAAACCAAGCTTGGATGCATCACTATATAACATATAGTTACTTTGCCCTAATGGCATGGCTAAGACCGGTGCTATTATAAGAGCTTGTTTCAAAGTGTCGAAGCTCTTCTGGTATTCAATGCTCCACACAAACTTATCATTCTTCTTCGTCAACGAGGTAAGTGGCACTACAATAGAAGAGAATCCCTGAATGAATTTTCTGTAATAAACCGCCAAGCCTAGGAAATTGCGAATCTCAGATGCGTTCTTCGGTACAATTCATTTCTTCACAGCTTCTACTTTGGATGGATCAACCTCAATACCACTGCTAGAGATATCGTGACCTAAGAATGCTCCTTTCTCCAACCAAAACTCACACTTGCTGAATTTTACATACAACTTTCGGCTCTGCAATACCTGCAACGCTGTATGCAAAATGCTGGCTATGATCCTTCTGAATCTTCGAATAGATAAGGATGTCATCTATGAATACAATGATAAAATGATCCAAATAAGGCTGAAATACCCGATTCATGAGATCCATGAATATCATTGGAGCATTTGTCAACCCGAACTGTATTACTAAAAACTTGTAATGCCCATAGCGAGTTCTGAAAGATGTCTTATGCACATCTGCTTTTTTCACCTTCAGCTGATGATACCCAGTGCGGAGATCTATTTTGGAGAACATAGTCACTCCCTGTAACTGATCGAATAAATCATCGATCCTTCGTAATGGGTACTTGTTCTTCACTATAACTATGTTCAACTCACTATAATCAATACTTCTTCTTCATGAAAAGCATTGGTGCGCCCCAAAGGGAAAACTAGAGAGTAAAATTTAGTTAAATTAATTAATTCACTATGAAATCTCAAGGCATGCTAGAGCAGAAAAGAAAAAAGCGAAGAAATAAACACATACATTAGTTCAATAAATAATTAAATAAAATGACTTAAAATTAGTCATAAATATCATCATTTTACATAGGCTACCATCATCTTCATTGGCTAATATAGATGATTTCATTAATTTATCGGGTTTAACATTATTTTCTTTCTAGGTTGATAGCGCTGTGATCTCGCTGCCGCACATTCATAAAAATTTTTATTCGATAGCATATGCAGTACCATTGAATATCAAGTCATTGTTAATAAAAAATAGTGACAAATTATAAATCATGATTTTTCAATAGTATTGACAACAAATATATAATTTGAATTGATATCCATCCAATATTCTTTGGCAAATCTTAGATGTTTTAATGATATTTTTCCTGGAATATTGACAATTGTATATCATATATCAATATTCTTTAGAAAATTATAATGAATTTCTTAATTTATAAGATCCTAAAAAATTCATTCAAACAAAAAGTACATCAAATCAATATTCTTCAATTACATTACTAAATTTTGTATCTTAAATTATTATTATTCATGAATAGCAGCAAACCTTGCATCTTATGATTATATTTCTTTTTAAATATTGATAATCTTTGACATATATCTATATTTATCAATATTATTTACAGATCTTGGATCTTATATCAAATCTCAATTATGAATATTTTCAATTTATCAATATATATTAAATCATACATCTTATCTTTACCATGAATCTATTTTGATTTTCAATATATTATGTCATAAGCATGAATTTCTTTAAATTCTCAATATATTAGATCTTATATCACAAATTAATCATCAATAACTCGATAAAAATCATCTTTCTCTACTTTAGAGCCACAAACATTATAAATTCATGACATTCATGGGCACCAATATATAAATAATTATGATTGTGATGCTTCTAGAACATCAAAGAATATCTCATAAAATTGAACATTGATAGCACGCCGTGTTGTTGGGAAATTATAAGTTTCGAAGTTTCACGAACCAATCAGTAACCGAACTGAAGACCAAAACTAAACAGTGACTGAACTGAAAGTACAAAACTGATCATAGAACTGAAGAAGACTTATCGAACTTAAATGGATCAAGTAGAACTGAAGTTAATAAATTAAAGTTCTCGCAACCATTAATAAGTCCCAAATATGATAAACATAAAACCTTCGGAGATTGACTAACTGATCGATACCAGAACTAAGATCATAACTAAACGTGATATTCGCAGAAGTGGTTTATCAAAATTGAAATACTCAAACTGAAGCTAACAGAGCTTTCAAATTGAAAGGACGTAAGTTAGAACTGATTATCAAATATAGGCCAGCTTAAATGGTCAGTCGACCAGTTTGACTCCTGATCAGTTGGTCACGTCATTAGTTGCATTTTGAATTCCAGCATACAAACTAACATTCCGTACCTGAGCAAATCATTTGGTGCACAACAATCTGATACCCTGTACTATTGTCAGAGGAATGTCGACGTGGACAAAAGGACGATTCAACGGATACTATTCTTAAATGCATTCAATATTACCGTTGGAATCGAATCGTCTACGAGAATATAAGTTACACAACTATTCAAGAACATTCAGTTATCAAGACAGTTACGATTCATTTTAAAGCTTACATCCAGTTTGCAAATCGCAAATTCAAGCTCGCACTTCATTGACTTATTCGTAGCAATCAGGCTACTATTTGAGCAATTCGGTTAGCACATTACACTATTGTATTCGATCTTTCGAGATCAGTTGTGCTAGTATATTTAAATTACTTAGTCAGTTATTCACTGATAAGTTTAAGAGAAGTTAAGAGTTTCAATTGGCATTGTTTAAGTCCAAATTGAAGTGGGTTATTACATCTTGTTGTATTAAACAAAGTATTTTTGTAAAACCCTATCCTTGAGATAGAAGGGGTGACGTAGGATCATTTAAAGTCTCCGAACATCCAGAAAAATCTTTGTGTTCATTTTTCTTATTTACTATTTCGTAGCTATCTTTCAAACCTTCAGCTTTTACAGTATCTAAGCCAAAATATTCAAATATATATCTCAATTTACTTCCGTACTCTTTTTAGTTAACTGATTGATATTGACATATAGAATTTCAAGACTAGATTAGTTCCTCAAAGAACTGGCTCACATCCGAAAAGAACTCAAAAAGTCTACGTGTTTATTCAACCTCCTTCTAAACACTTTATCTGAGTTAAATGATCCTAACAAGTGGTATCATAGAGGTTAAGTCTTGTTTTTGAATATTTCCAAATACATATATCTAATAATCATGACTTCCTTCAACAAAATTCATATGTTTTCCAAAGATGAATTCGATGATTGGAAGATTAGAATGCAAGCTCACTTACATGCACAAGATGGTGACATATGGTACGTCATAACTGATGGACCAATGAAAATCATGAAAGCTAATACTGATGTTTCTCTAACTGATGGATCACCTCATCGTATTGAGAAACCACATGATGAGTGGACAAAAGAAGACAAGAGAAAATACAACTTAGATAATGTTGCCAAAGACATACTATACAAGAAGTTGGATAATAATACATTCAGCAAAATAAAGATGTGTAAATCTGCCAAAGAAATTTGAGACAAATTGATTCAGTTATGTGAAAGCAATGAGCAGATTAAGGAAAATAAACTTTCAGTTGCTGTATAGAAATTCAACAACATCATAATGAAATCTGGTGAATCGATGAATGAATTTGATGAACTAGTCAGTAGCATTATCAACGAACTGAATGCAATGGGAAAAGCGTACTCAAATAAAGAAATTGCACTGAAAGTGAAGCATGGTCTTCCCAAGGAGTGGGATGTCAAGAAAATGGCCATGCGAGAATCAAAAGATGTGAGCAAAGTGGAACTTCATGAAATTTTTGATGATCTAAAAGCATATAAATTCGAGATACAAACAAGAGAGGGTGAACAACTCGTCCCACAAGTCACAAATGCCCTAAGTGTTCGAAAACTGGAGCTAACCATTTCAGCTGAGAAGACCGTTGAACAACTAAGCAATGATGCGAGATCATTGTTTGTCAAAAAATTCGGGAGGTTCATTAGGAAGAACCAAGGATCATTCCAGAAGCACTATCACAAGAATGAATCCAAGGATGAACCGAATGCTTGGTACAACTGTGGAAAAACTGGTCAATTTATTGTTGACTGTCCCAAGCCGAAGAATGACAACATGAGATCATTTGAAAAGGGAAAGAAGCACTTTGAGCACAAAACTGGAATCTAACAGTGAACATGTATTTGATTTCAGTTCAACTGACTTTACACGAGAAGAAGTTATTTCAACATTGCCATGGTAAACGAGTACCATAAACTTGCTATCTCCTTTGAGGAGGCTAAAGCAAAGTAAAAAAATCCTAAAGACGACAAAACTGAAACTGATTGCTCACAATCAGTTGATCTGTCGAATATCAAAAAGAAAATTGCTGAGCTGCCAGCTGAAAATGATGAAAACCAGTCTGTGATTCAGCAGTTAAAGTCTGAAAATTTGAGACTTACTGATCTGATCCTGGTCTAGAACAAATCATCAGTTACATTGAATGAGATGCAAGGATTGCATAAATCAGTTGGAGATAAAACTGGTTTAGGATTTAATAGCCAGAGCGAACCATCATCAAGTTGTACAAATCCAGAACTGAACATGTGCAAATGGAAATACATTCAATTTTTCAAATCAGTTATGACACATGAACAACCTAAGCTAAGTAAGCTAGTTGAACTACCGATGGAAAAGATTAACAAGGCTAACAGGCATGGGATTGGATGTAGCCCAAAGAGCTCAACTGATACGTGGAGTTGATCATATAAACGGTCCAGTTATAATAAGCGGAACTCTGTAAATGGATATCACAATCACTACTATAATTTTAAGCCGGTTCAGAAAAGATATTGGATGAACAACAAGGCAAACAAAGATAAAATGAATCATGTATCAACTGCACACAACACACCCCACACACAAAAATTATGTAAATTAATTTGGAACACGGTGACTGGAAAGTCAGTTCGACTAATCCAAGTTTGTGTTCCTAAAGGACTAATCAGTTTATGACCGAAATAGATTTGGGTACCAAGTTTATTCATTATCTGTTATTGCAGGTTGCAAGTAAACTGACCAAAGATTCAGTTTGGTACTTGGACAGTTGATGTTCGAGACACGTGACTGGAGATGCAGATTTGATATGATAACTGATCAAGTATTCAGGTCCCAAAATCAGTTTTGGAGACTTCTCACAAGGTAGAACCGTGTGTAATGGTAAGTGTTGGAAATTATGAGTTTCAGAGTTTGACAAACATATCGGTAAAATAACAAAAGAAGCAAACTGAACTGACGCAACTGATATCGAGACAAAAAAGACTTATAAGACTAAAATGGATTAAGAACTGAAGTAAATAGACTAAAGTTCTTATAAGTATAAATAAGTCATAGAACTAATGATTAGAATTCGTTAAATAGATTGAAGATTATAACTAAAGACTTCGCAAAACTGTACTGAAATAACCTAACTGAACTAAAATGTTTAAACTGAGAAAACATCCGTTAAAAGTGATGTAGTACAGCTGAACTGATCAGTCGACCTGTTTGACTCCTGGTCAGTTAGTCACGTCATCAGTTTCAATTTGAATCTCAGCAGAAAAACTGACAGTCCGTACTAAAGCAGAATAGTCTGATACATCGTACATCTGTTAGAAAAAGTCATCTAGATGGACTAAAAGACGATTCAACGGATATTAATCATTAAATGCATTCAATGTGACCGTTTTAATTGAAGACTATATATAGATGATGAATTCAGTTGAAAAAAGATGATACACAGTAAAGAACCATCCAAAAACAACTATCACTCAGTTGCGATTCACTTTTAAGTTTATTCAGTTTAGAAATCACACAATTTAGCTCTTACTTCATTGTTGTATTTGTATCATTCAGGCTACTTATTAGAGCTATTTAGTTATCAACTGATAAGTAAAAAACAAAAATTAAGAGTTTCAGCTTGACATTGTATAACTCCAACTGAAGTGGGTTATTATAATTCTTTATAATCAATCAAAATCTTTTAGTGAATTCCTATCATTGAGATAGAAAGGGTGACGTATGAGCATTTGAAGTCTCCGAACATCCATAAAAATCTTTGTGTCCATCATTCTATTTATTTTGTTGTCAATACCTTATCCAAATATATTCAATCTATCTTTCAGTTTATTTTGCACTATTACTAGTAGTTAACTGATCGATATCGACACACAAGATTTCTGAATCAGTTCCTTAAAGAACTGATTTATACCCAAAAAATATTTCATGAACCGAAGTGTTTAATCAACTCCCTTCTAAACACATCACCTTCATTAACCGATCATAAAAAGTGGTTAAAATCTTGTCTTGAATATTCCATACGCTCAAATCTGATAATCATGTCTTCATTCAACAAAGTCCATATGTTTTCCAGAGAATAATTCGATGAGTGAAAAATTAGAATGCAGGCTCATTTAGCTGCATATGATGATGACATGTGGTACGTCATAATTGACGGACCAATGAAAATCATGGAAGCAAATACAGTTGTGCTCTAACTGACAGAGCACCTCATCGCATCGAAAAGCTGCGCGATGAGTGGACAACAGAAGATAAAAGGAAGGAAAACTTAGACAATGTTGTCAAGGACATTCTTTACAAGACGCTAGGTAAAAATACTTTCAGCAAGATCAAAATGTGTAAATCTGCCCAAGAAATTTGGGAGAAGATGATCCAGTTATGTGAAGACAACGCGCAAACCAAAGAGAATAAACTTTTAGTTGCCGCAAAAAATTTGATAATATCAAGATGAAGGCAGGAGAATCAGTGTATGAGTTTAATGAAGGAGTGAGTTGCATCATAAATTAATTGAATGCACTAGGAAAAGTGCATTCAAACTAAGAAATTGCTCTAAAGGTGATGTGTGACCTTCTCAAAGAATGAGATGTTAAAACTATGGTCATGCGAGAATCAAAAGACCTAAACAAGATGGAACTACATGATTTGTTTGCTGACCTAAAATCATATGATCTCTAGATGCAAACAAGAGAGGGCAAACCAGTAGTCCCACCAGTCACAACTGCCCTCAGCGCTCTGAAATTGGAGCCAAAAGTTTCAGTTAAGAAGACAGTTGAACAGTTGAGCAATAATGCGATGTCATTGTTCATCAGGAAATTCAAAAGATTCACGAGAAAGAATCAAGGATCATTCGAAAGAAATTACCATAGAAATTAATCAAAAGAAGAACCGAATGCATGCGATAACTGCAGAAAGACTGGTCACTTCATCGCTGACTGTCTGAAACCAAAGAAGGACAGTAGGAGATCAGTTGAAAAGGGTAAGAAGCCCTTCGAGCACAGGAGAAGATCAAAGGATGACAAGAAATCATCCAGGAGAAAGCACGAAGCCCTAGTAGTTGAAGAGAACAAATCAAAATGGGCAGAAATAGATAGCGAAACATCAGAAACTGAGAGCTCAAGCAGCTCCAGTGATGAAGAAGAGGTGAAATGACTTATGGCTGATGATGCTAAGCTAGAATCTGACAGTAATCAGTTATTTGATTTTAGCTCTACTGACTTCACACGAAAAGAACTCATTTCTACACTGCACGATATGGTAAACGAGTACCGCATGCTGGCTCTCTCCTTTGAGGAAGCTAAAGTTAGGCAAACTGGTCCTTCAAATGACAAAACTAATAGTTCAAAATCAGTTGAAAGTTTAAATATCAAAGAGGAGATTGCTAAGCTAATAGCGGAAAATTATGAAAGTCAATATTTGATTCAGCAGTTGAAGTCCGAGAAATATAGACTGACGGACGTGATTCAAGCTTGGAATAAGTCATCAGTCACATTGATTGAAATACAAGGTTCACATAAACCAATTAGGGACAAAACTGGTTTAGGCTTTAACTATAAGGTCCAAAATACGATAACGTAACCTAACTGCATGCAAATCTTAGGAAAATAGAAAATGACTGAATATATGGTTTTAACTACATGAATTAAACATAGTGTGCATGTTTACATGTTTAAAATGCATTTTTCTACATGAATGCATAAAACTATGTTTTAAAGAGATGCGATCGAGAACGGAGACCGGGAGCTATATGAGAGAAAATATTTTTATTAAATAATTATTTTTAATTGTTTAATGTGTGTTGTATTTTAAAATTAATTTTTGAAAATGAAGTATTTTGAGGTGATTTTATACGCCGAGTCGTATTTTTAAACGGTATTCGATTTTGACGAAAATATGAACTTTTTGATAACTCGGCTAATATTTTCACAAACTTTCCTAAACAAAATATTTTAAAAATTAATTAATAGGCTTAATAGGCCTATTATACTAGGTTCATGGGCCTAAGCTTACGCCATTGGTTTTAGTTAATAAATAAGCTTAAAACTCTACTCTAAACACCATAAACTCTCGCCGCTCACCCCCTAAACATACTAGGACTCTTTCTTCATCAAATACACACACCACACGAAATCTTTGCAGGAGGAACTCAAAAAAATTGGAAGAAAAATCAGCATAGGGTTTTCTCCTCGTTACGTCCTCGCATCGCCTCGAGCATAATATACGCAAAGGCACGCCTTAATCATCTTTTTTCTCATCTATCATATCATATTATATGTTTGATTCATGTTTGCATTGAAAATAGGCTACCCTTTGGTTTATTTTCGTTTTTATGCCATGGCTTTCCTAAAACTCATGTTTTTATGTTATAAAACTTGTGTTAATGATACATAAAAGGGGTTGTCATCATAGAGATATGGGAAAGGACGACTTTAAGAGAGTTTAATGGTCTAAACAAGCTGACACAAGGGCTGGACATGAAGAAGGAAGGGGTTGCTCGAAAATAGAACTCTTGTGGGACTAGGACTCTTCGGCTAGTGCATCTTTGATGGCCACGGCTTCTAGCTACAGTTAGGGTGTGTCCAGGGGACCAAAGAGTGGTTGGAGGGGGGTTCAAGGGGGCTGCACGAAGGTAGGCTTGAATGGATAGGTGATGGCGTTAGGGAAGGGAGTCGTGCACATGCATGTGATCGGGTTTGAGGGCTGGGTAGGGTTCTAGGGTGGTCAACGATGGGCTGGTCGAGTTGCTTGAAGGCTAGGGTCGAAGCTTGCATGAAAATACAACCTAGGGTTTTCATAAATAGGTGCTGAAGTTAATTAGGAGTCCTAGGCTTGATCATGGGTCTTGATTGGCTTGGTTTGGGTTGAATATGGTTTATTTAGGTGTTATTAAGCTTTTCAGTTTGGTTAAGTTTCGAGTCAATACGAGTCAAAACCGGGATATACGTCTAAGGTTAAAAATGAAACGATGAAATTATCGAAAACCTAAATTTTAAGCCTAAGGAATATTCAAGGGAGTATTTTAAGGTAAAAGGTTAAGTTTGGAATGATTTGGGACGCGGTCTAGGGATAATTATGGAAAATTATGCGTCTATGGGTAAAACGGTCATTTTACACCCTAAAATTGTTAGACATCCTGACAGTGCCCTAAATGCCGTAAATAATGTTAATATGTTTATTTTAAATATTTATGAAATTATATGATGAAACGTTAATGCAATAAGACATGTTGCATGCTTGTTTTAAAAGAAAAATGATTTATATATATTAAGTTTTATAAGTGATGGAAATATGAAACGTTGAAGAAGGTGAACTGCATGTGACTAATACGATGATTATGATGATATGTAAGGCCAAGGCTCAGTTGACGGGTGAGAGTGTCGCTGATGTCCTCGCCGCCCAATACTGTGGTTACACGTAGATTGATCCATCGACCTTCAGATGATACGAAAGTCACAATTAACGATCCGAATTCAATAAAAGGAAAAACCTATACATATATGATGAAAGAAAATATGATATGATATGATAGAAGGAAATATATTAGGATATGAAGAAAGGAAAAATGTTTACGTTTATGCATGTTCGTGAAAAACTATTTTTAGTAAAAATATTTTCACTATTGCATGTGATTGTATATGTATTACTTGTTATCATTGTATGGTCCAAAATTAAAATGACGTAATCCAACTGCATGCAAATCTAGGGAAAACGGAAAATAGCTAATTAAATAGTTTTAATTGCATAAATTGAATATGATATGCATGGTTGCATGTATAAAATGTACTTTCTACACGCATGCATGTAAACTGTATTTTTAAAGGTTATTCAAAATGTGATCGAAGAACGGAGACCGATGACTGAAAAAGGGAAAATGTTTTTATTAAATAATTATTTTTAATTATTTAAAATAAGGTTGATGTTTTATGATATTTTTAAGAATAAGGAGTTTTGAGGTGATTTTATACGCCAAATCGTCATTTTTAACGGTATACGATTTTCGACAAAAATATGAACTTTTTGAGAACTCAACTAATATTTCACGAAATTTCCTAAACAAGATATTTTAAATATGCAGTAATGTATTTATTGGGCCTATTGTACCATGCTAATGGGCCCAAGCTTGCACACTTGTATATTTATCAAATAAATAAGCTTAAACCCCTAAAACTAAACCACATACACACGTCCAACACACACACAACACACACAAGACTCCTAGCAGCCAACAAACACACACACACATGATATTTTGAGTAGGAAAGCCTCGGTTCTTGCAAGGAAAATCAGCCTAGACTCTACGTCGTTGTTTTTCGAATCGTCACAACGTTTTCGTGCGTAGGCATGCAATAAATATTTTTTTTCTCATCTATCACATCCTATTACGTGTCTCGTTTGCATGAAAAACATGATTTTCTTATGATTATTTTCGTTTTTTATTCTTGTGGTGTTATTAAATTATGTTTTCATGATTCAAAAACTTATGTTGTTATTGCATGAAGGGGCGTCCACCTTAGGGTGACTTGAGGAAGCAATTTTCCAGCATGTTAGGAGTCACACGAGTCATGGTTAAAGGCTGCACACGAATCGGAATAGGCTTGAACGAATTATTGCATGTTGGGACACAAGGGACACGGTTAAGAGGAAACCCAGTGCACGGCTCGACCAAGGCTTGACCAGGGCTCGGATTGGACGCAGCTAGGTGTGAGGAAGAGTCCTAGCATGCCCGACAGCCAGGGAAGAACCCATGCACGATGGGACTCTTCCCAAGCAGCCGAGGGCTGTGTGGTGTTGAGAGGAATTGCGGCCTAGCCAAGGGGGTCCAAGCTAGGTATAGGGGTGGTCTAGTGATGGTTCACGAGGGTCTGGGCTCGGGTGGTGGCTTGGGTGAGGAGTCCTAGAGGCGTAGGAGTCCTAGGCATAAAGATGAAGGAACTCGTGCATGCCTTTGTTTTCATGCAGGAGGTTGCAGCGGGCTAGGGGCTAGTTCAAGGGGTCATGGCTGGTCATTAGGGTCCATAGGTGGTCTGGGAAGAGTTTGGCTCGGGCATGGCTCGAAGGAAACGTGAAGTGGCTCGAGGGAATTAAGACTAGGGTTTCGTTTTTAGAGTTTAAATGGCTAAGGGTCTAACCATGGTCCACGGGGTTCAAGTCATGGTTCACGAGGGTAGTTTAGGTATAAAAAGTCTAAGATTAAAATTTGGAAAGAAAATATTAAATTTTGAATTAATTCGGAATTAAAACACTCTATGAATTAATAATTATTGAATTAAATCAAAAGCCTAGAATTTAAGCTAAATAAAATTATAAGAAAATTAATTTAAGCTTAATTAATTATTTGAGATGGTTTAGAGTCAACGAAAGTAAGAAAAAGTCAAAATCGAGAAATTTTACGTCTAGGGGTAAAACGGTCATTTTACACCTGAAAAATTGTAAACGTCTTGGCAGTGCCCTGAATGCTGTAAATAATGATAATATGCTTATTTTAAATGTTTATGGAATCTTATGATGAAATGGTAATGCTAAAAGATATGTTGCATGCTTGGTTTGAAATAAAATGATTATTATATGCTTGAATTTTGATAAGTGATGAAAATACGAAAATTTAAAGGAGGGAAAGTAATTGTGACTAATACAATGATACGATGATTATGATAATATGTAAGGCCGAGGCTCAGTTGATGGGTGAGAGTGTCGCTGATGTCCCCGCCGTCTAGTACTGTGGTTACACGTAGATGGATCCATCGACATTTAGCTGATACGAAAGTCACGATTAACGATCCGAATTCAATAAAAGAAAAAATTTATACGTATATGATGAAAAAGAAATGTATATTATGAATGGAAAAATGTTTATGTTTATGCATGTTCACGAAAAGTTATGTTGTGTAAAAGTATTTTCACTGTTGCATGTGATTGTATATGTACTTCTTGCTATCATGGTTATGGTTTGCTGAGTCAATAGACTCACTAGATGTGATCGGTGCAGGTGAGCATGATATTGATGTTGAGGGACTTGATGGTTGATCTTAATGGACTGAAGGTGCATAAGACCAGTGCTAGTTTTCTGCATTTATATTAAGTTTATGGTTTAAGTTTACGTTAAATATTTTTATGATTTTTTGAGTGGTTTTTGAGAGGATGTTAGAGTTATGTTTATTTTTGAAATATTGCTAAGTTAAGTTTGGTAAACGATTGACGATTTTATGTTTTAAATGCTTTCCTTTGAATTTTCAAATATAGTTGGTTGTTTTATTTTTAAAAAAAGGTGCAAAGCTATTTTAAAAGTATATATATATGTATAGTTGTATTCGGCCGATTAAGTAATAAAAAAATTTTCTAGTACTTTTTAAGAAAAACGAGTAGTGGACTTCAATCATGGTTAAGGTTTGCTGAGTCAATAGACTCACTAGATGTGATCGATGAAGGTGAGCTTGATAATAATGGAGGTCTTGATGGTTGAACTAGCTGGACTGAAGGTGCACATGACCTGAGGACCTTCGCGAGTTTTTCGTACTTCTGTTCATGACTTATGCTAATGATTTAAGTTACTTTTAAGATTTTATTTCTTATGATGCTTTTGAGGGGTTTTTGATAGAATGTTAGAGTTAAGTTTATTTTTGAAATAATGTTAGGTTAGATGGGTCGAACCCTCAACAAGCGGTACAAAGACAAAATTGAATATGTTCAAAGGAAAATATATTCACTTTGTTAAATTAGTCATGATACAAAAATAACTTGAGTCCAGTAAGCCGGTTGAGCGACCGATTGAGAACACGAACAAGGCTAGAAGACACGGAATTGGATATAGCCCTAAGAGTTCAACTGATTCAAGCAACTGGTCACCCAAGCTGTCCAGTTATAGCAAACAGAACTCAGTGAAAGGCTATTACAATCACTATTACAATTGCAAGTCTATTCAAAAATGATATCGGATGAACAACAAGGTTAACATAGCAAAAACACATGTTGTGTCATCTTCACGCCACACACTTGTCACACACAAATTAGGTAAAATTATTTGGAACACAGTGACTGGTAGGTTAGTTTGATTGATCCAAGTCTGAATTCCTAAATGACTAATTAGTTCAGGACCCAAATAGATTTGGGTATCAAGTTTATTCATTATCTATGATTATAGGTGGCAGGTAAACTGACCAAAGATTCAGTTTGGTACTTGGATAGTGGATGTTTTTGACACATGATTGGAGATGCAGATTTAATATCACAACTAGTCAAGTATTTAGGTCTCAAAATCAGTTTTGGAGACACCTCTCAAGGTAGAAAGCTTATCTATAGTAATATTATTATTGATGATGTCTTACTAGTGGATAATTTGAAATATAACTTGATTAACATTTTCAGTTTGAGTTTAATAAACATAATGCATAGTTAAAAATACAAATGGTGATATCATAATGACAGGAAATAGATGGGGTAACACATATAAAGTAAGTTGGAACAACCAACCCAATGAGCCAATTTGTTTTGTAGCTTCAAATCAATCTAAGAAAAGGTTATTGCACAAAAGGTTGAACTGCCTTAATTTCAAAGCCATTGCACAAATGAGTAAACACGAACCGATAACTGGTCCACCAAAGATTGAGTTTTCGAAATATAAAATTTTTTCAGCGTGTCAGCTTGGGAAGCAAGTGAGATCATCTTTCAAAAACAAAAGAAGTAAATCTTCTAGATATTTAGAACTGATGCATATGGACTTGTTCGATCCAATACCAGTCATGAGTTTGGGGGAATGAAATATACTTTAGTGATTGTTGATGACTTCTCAAGATTTACTTGGATAATTTTTCTCAAATCTTAAGATCAAACTGCTTCACAACTGATAAAACTTTTTAAAAGAGTTTTAAATGAGAAATCAGTTGGGATTGACATAATAAGATCTGATCGCGGAATTGAATTTGTCAATCAAACTCTATAGACATGAGTTCGCAGCTGCAAGAACACCACAACAAATGGTGTAGCTGAATGCAGAAATCGGATTTTTAAGGAGGCAACTAGAACTATGCTTACTGATTTTGGGATTTCTCAAAGATTTTGAGCAGAAGCAGTTATCACAGGATGTTACACTCAGAACAGATCGATGATTAATAAGAATCATTCGAAGACACCCTATGAGATCTTGCATGGTAAGAAAAGTGTGGTTTCATACTTTCAAAATATCTGGGTGTAAGTGCTTCATTCACAATAATGATAAAAATCACTAAACCACTTTAGACAATAAATCAGAAGAAGGGTTGTTTCTTGGTTATTTATCAGTTAGTAAAGCTTATAAAATATTTAATAAGTGTACTCTTAATATTGAAGAATCAATACATGTTGTTTTTTATGAGACTGTACTAAATGATAAGCCAACTATCCAGATGAGCTGACAAATCGCTTAGTAGATATCAGTTTGGAGGATGACAGTGAAGATGAAGATCATACTGTCAGAAATTTCCTTCAAACACCAGAACTCGAGGTGGTAGAACAACCAGTTGAACAGGATATCGTTCCTAATGATCAGTTTAGAATACGCCAAGAACATATTCAACACAAACTGAAGTCATTTCAATTGAAGCAGAAGAATCTGGTGCCAGTTAGGCAAAGAAGTTTGATAGATTCAAACTACAGATGAAGCAAAAATCATCCTCATAATTTGGTAATAGGTAATTCATCTGATCCGGAAAAACTAGAAATCAAATGCTTAATTTATTCATACACTCTGACTTTATATATAAATTAGAACCAAAGAAAACTAATGAAACTTTAGCTGATACCAGTTGGTAATTGCTATGCAAGAAGAGCTAAATTAGTTTACTCATAACAATGACAGGACTTTAGTTCCAAGACCGCTTTCAAATTCTATTATAGGTACAGAATGGGTGAATAGGAACAAACTGAACGAAGATGGTTCAGCTGCAGAACAAAGTAAGGCTAGTCGCACAAGGCTATAGGCAAGAAGAAGGAATAGACTTTGATGAAACGTATGCTCTAGTTGCTCGACTAGAAGCAATCAGAATATTCCTTGCTTGCGCATCTTTCAAGAACTTCAAAGTATATCAAATGATTGTGAAAAGCGCGTTCCTAACGGTCAGTTACATGAAGAGGTTTACGTAGAACAACCACCAGGTTTTGTAAATCATCTATTCCCTGACCATGTTTTTCATCTAAACAAAGCATTATATGGTCTTAAAAAAGCTCCCAGAGCCTGGTATGAGACCTTATCAAAATTTCTAACTGGTAATGATTTCATTGTAGGAACAGATGACAAGACACTATTCAAATTCTCAAAGAAAGATCACACCTTACTTGTTCAAATCTATGTTGATGACATTATTTTTGGGTCAAATAACCCCAAATTATGCAAAAATTTTGTTGAATTAATGCGAGAAAAATTTGAGATGAGTATGATGGGTGAACTGGCATTCTTTCTCGGTCTGCAAGTGAAGCAACTAGAAACTAATATCTATATCAGTCATACTAAATATACTAAGGAACTGAACAAGAAATTTGGCATAGAAACATGTTCAACCGCATCTACTCTCATGAGTTCATCGATTAAACTAGATAAAGATGAAGGTGGAATATCAGTTGAGATGGCATTCTACAGAGGTTTAATAGGTTCATTATTGTACCTAACTGCTAGCCGTCCCTAACTGCTAGCCGTCCTGTTATTATGTTTATTGTATGTTTATGTGCTTGATTTCAAGCTAATCCTAAACAATCGCACTTCTTACCTGCTAAATGCATATTAAAATATCTGAAAGGCACACAAAAATGTGGGCTTATTGTATGCTAAAGATTCTTCTTTCAATTTAGTTGGATATTCAGATGCAGATTACGCAGGATGTAAGCTTGATCGCAAAAGTACAAATGGACCATGTCAGTTTCTAGGAGACCGACTGATCTCATGGTTCAGCAAAAAGCAAACATCCGTTGCCACTTCCACAACTGAAGCTGAATATCTAGCTGCTGGAAGTTGTTGTGTTCAACTGCTCTGGATTCAGCAACAACTGAAAGACTATGGAGTTATTGTTGAAGAATCATCAATCTTCTGTGATAACACCAGCTCTATTGCGATTACATATAATCTAGTTCTTCATTCTAAAACCAAGCATATTGATGTCGGATATCACTTCAGTAGAGATCATGCTCTAAAGAAGGATATTCGATTGGAATACATATAAACTGAACAACAAGCAGCATATATCTTCACAAAGGCTCTACCCTAGACTAAGTTTTCTTACTTTAGAAATATTTTAAGACTTAATTATTTATCTTAATTCTTATTTTAGGGAGAAATTTGAATTTTAGTGAGTTAACTGATAAGACAGATGTTGGTTGTTTATGAACTGAATGAGTCAGTTTGAAACTGATCAGTCAATACCTAAATCAATTGATCTTATCAAATTGGTTGACTAACTTTAATTCGATTCAATTCTATAATTAAAATCGTGACTGATTGAGAGTTGTAAATTTAAAATTATTCAAATTTTAAATCTAAAATTAAATTTTTGCGTAACTGTCTGATTTCAGTTTTTCAAATAAACGAAAATGGTTGAATGACCTACAATTATGGTCAAACTACTCACGGACTTACAAGTGTCCGAAATTTGAAAAGTCAATGAATATATTTAGAAACCGCCTTTCTCATACTTCACTTTACAGTTTCTAAATTCCCCCAACTCTCAAATCTCTCGAACAAATTACTCGCACTCTATTTTTCCTTCCTCATATACAAATCAATATTGAAATGGCAGCCCAAACTCCCGCTTTTCTGTTGAATGTTATTGCCATCGATTTCGACTCCATCTTCACTATTCAGGATGAAGCAGTCAAGGAAGTATTTTAGAAGATTGAAGCATCTGGACTTCATCATTTCTTAGGACTGGCTACTCAAGAAATTTTTTCATCTGAGCTCTTTTATGTCTACGAGTCCAGCTCGGTTACAGATGACAGAAAGATACAGATGCAAGTTAACAATCACTCTATGGTTATTGATGAAGATTTTTCAAAAACCTATTTAATCTGCCAGCTGAATGCCTCTCAAGTTTCTCTGAAGTGGTTGCTACAGATATTGAAGAAATGCAGACATTGCTATCAGCTAGCGGAAAGATGGTCAAGGTTTCTGAAGCCAAAAGGGAACTGAAGCCAGAATTTTAGCTGTTGGCAGACATTATTGCAAAGGGCATCCTGGCAAAAGCTGGTTCTTTCGTAGCCCTCACTCTTGAAAAATTTCAAGTAATGACTGCAACTGTGAAAGGCATCAAGATGAACTGGTCATCTAACTGGTTCACGATTATGAAGAATATGGTGCAATCGACAAAGCAGTCAAATGGATTTGCACTCAGCTGAGCAAGATGATTGAGGACTCTGGACTCTCTCTGGAATCAACCTCAACAGTCACCAAATTCAAACTCTATAATGCTCATAATGTTCAGTCAAAGAAGGCCAAAGAAGATGAGGCAGCTGTTAAATCAAAGAAAGTTGCTAAGTCCAAAGCAGTTGCACCTTCAAAGCCAAAGAGAAAATCGGTTCTGACAACCAGTGACTCAGAGAAGACTTCATCCCCGCAGCTGATCAAAAAGTCGAGTTCTTAGAAGACCAAGCCAGCTGTAGCTCTAGGAGCTCTACCAAAGCTCAGAATACTTCATACTGGAGCTGAGGTACCACTCCCTGCGTTCCCAATACAATCAATCAAACCAGCTACAAAACTCCGGTCCAAGAGCAAAACTGACTATCCTCCAAAAATAGTAACTGAATTTGGGGAGACGATGAAGCTGATTGGGATTCCAACTCCCCTCACCGTAGTTGTCCGCCAACCATTCTTCCACATGCATGGATGAAAGGAGTGCTCATCAGAGAAGTGGTGGCACGACTGGTTCTGGACTGGATCTTCCACATGCCCTAACTGATTCAAAGGGCAAGGCTAAGATGATTGAAGAGCCATGGCCGTACAATTTCATTCAGACTCAGATTGATCTTATAATGGAGGAAATCAATGAGTATGCTAAATTGAAGATGAAGTATTATGATGAATGAGTACACTTCAGAACTGTCACTCTAGCCAAACAGTTCAAGAAGAAATCAGTTCTCAACCACTTCATCTCCTTGGAGTCAGAAGTGATGAAGGCAGTGAAGGCTAACTGAAAAAGAACTATGATATAGATGAACCAACTACTTATTCCCACAGGACAGTTTTCCAACAACTGAAATCTGATCTCATCACTCTCCGAATGAAATTCAAGAATTGGGAGATGGGACATAAGCTGCACGTTCCAGCGGAGACCATCAGCTTTACACCAATTGAGGATTTTACACTAACTGAAGCTGCTGAGGAGCCTTTAATCGTTTTACCAGCTTCTGAACGAGCAGCTCAACCGACTACTTATACTGAAGAAGAGCTATCCTTAGAAAATTTAGATGAGTTGCTGCTATCAGTTGCTGAAGAAATTCAGCAGGAATACAAGAAAGATCAAGCTGCTGATGAAGTTGTTGTTGTACCAGTGGCAGCAGAAGTAAGTACCCCAACAACTGAAGCAGAGGTACAAACTGAAAAAGTTCAGTTGGAAACTGAACAGCTTGCTGATGATAAAATAAAGCCAACAGTCCACAAACCATCAGTTTTACTAGAACTGATCTCAACTAGATTGGTGGTTCCTGAGATTTTCTTTATCTCATAAGCTTCCCACAAACTGATCTCGTCGAAGAAGACTGCTGAGGCACCAAGTGCTGCAACTCATCATCAGGATCAGCTTCAGAGTTTTTTAGTCCAAGAAGAGTCAATGAGTTGGCAAAAGATATTGACCAAGATGCTGGCCCTGGTCAGTTAGCAGTGGTGGAATTTAGTCAGAAAGGGAAAGGGAAAGCAAAGGCTACGACTGAAGAATTCTCCCCTGAACTACCACTCGCAATTGAAGTGATACTAGATAGTATACTGTCAAATCTGATAGATCTTGGCTCAAACATATCTCAAATCAAGTCAACTCAGCTGCTACATTCTTTAAGTCTGGATACTCTCAAAGACCATACGTATCTGCTTTATTCACTACAATTGAAAAAATGAAAAGAGAAGCAGTTACAACTCCTAAACCAATCACTTCCCAAGAACTACGCAGCAACAGGATTGACTTTGTGCATACCAGTCTGTCAAAGAAGATTGATATTGTGCAGAATCGGCTAGCTGAAGTTTCCTCTCAAGTCAGTTTAGCATTCCTCATCTTTTTGAAAGTGGCGGGTTTTGACAAAAAAAGAGAATAATCGAAGAAGACATCAGAGACAAGTAAGAAGCCCAGTAAACTAGACAAACCAACTGACAAAGGACCAGCTGACAAGAAAGAAAAAAATGATCAAGTGTTCTGCATCAGTTATATAGTTTGAGGAGAGTCTGTATATAATGAAAGGGGATCGGTTACGGTACCCGCTTGCGCAACGGAAGTTTCAAAATATTTTTCATACAAGAATTTCGAGCACCTACACTAAGATGTGTAGCAAATAATATAAAACACAAAATGACATTCATAGGGTGTTTTAAGATTTTTACCTATCAATCTCAAAAGATTGATGATGGCTCCAACTAAGTTGTAAACAACTTAGCTCTTGAATGGTTGACCCTCTACAAGTTTTCCTTGCTCTTGGACTCCTTCTTTCAAATTAGGTCCACCACCAACTAGGAAGATCCCCTCTAATTTTGCACTAAAAAAATTAGAGGATTTATCTTTTGAGAAGAGTAGGCTTTTCTCAACCAAAAATGAAAACAAAAATTGAGAGGAAACTTAGCTCAAAATTTCAGCCACTATTCATGGAGTGAGGGGGAGAAATTTTTCTTGGTGCTTGAAAAAGTAAAGTGCATGTGAGATACATGCCTTGTTTATTGAAAAAGTTGTCTCCCAACTCTTCACCTCCCCGTGCATATTATTTGGACTTGTAATATTTACAAAGCCCATGGACTTTTATTTAAATATCTCAAACACATTTGAGACCATTTAAACTTTACTTGAATTTACTCAAGCCCACTAGTTGAATAATTATTTCCTATTGGGCTCTACAAGATCCAATATTATTTAATTAATTCAACACTTGAATTAATTTATTATTTGGACTCTACTAAGCCCACTAGTGTTTAATTAATTCAACATTTGAATTAATTTAATTTAGTCCATAATAATGTTTATGAAAATCACAATTTTCAAATATTTTATTTATTTGAGCCATATTTTAAGTTAGGAACATTTCCTCAAATTAAAATTTACATTTCCCATAATCCTCTTATAGAAGTCATACTTCTATTTTTCTTTACGCTTATAAACTCCTTTATAAGCTGTTCAACACATTGAACTATTTTACTTCTCAACGGGATCTAAAAAGTTAGCACTTGTGTGACCCTCAATGGTTCAATGATAGAACTAGCAGTGGGTTCACATCTCTATGTGATTCAGGGCTAAACATGTCCTTATATGAGCATACCCCAGTTGCTTCATTCTTATTTATCAACTCCTTGATAATAAGAACGTCAGAACTCAAGTCTGATAGTATCCAACCAATCATGTTAAACGCCTAGCAGCATCACTTACATGATTCCCTAAGTATCAAATGATAGTGCCTGCAAGAACCAATCTATTATGGTTAGCATACCGTACGGTCCCTTTATCTCATATATCTCGACCGATTCGACAACTATTGGTATATCGAGAGCTGTCAAAGAATCGATACTATGTGTCATGTCGTAGTTGCATCGATGGTGTAATCTATGAAATTCCCTTCATAATTACCACCAACACTCTGATCAGATATTTCAAACTACATACACATAGGATATCCATACCCGACGGTAAGCGGTGAATCCCCGACTACAATGCATCGACTCCTATATGTTTCGACAAAACACCCAACCTTGCCACCTGATAACCCCATGAGAGTCGGTAAACAAGTCAAAGTGCAATGCTAGCATATAGAGTCTCAATGTTGTCCCGGGTCATAAGGACTAATGGTGTACAACCATAAACTAGGAGAGAACCGCTTGGAAAGTCCTATATGGAGGTTTGTTCAGTGCACTCTACCAGAAGCACCTATCTGCATGCTCGGACATCACAATGTCTCCTACCACTGAAACATGGTACTCACATCGTAGATACTAGTCTCAAACTCAAGCGGCCTATATCCTTCTTAGATGCGGCTGAATCGACTAAGAACTGTTTAGAATATACAGTATTCCAAATATGAGTTTCATGATAGTCATCATATGAGCATCTCATATTCTTTCTATTATTTGTATATTCAAGGACTTTATCTATGCAACAAGCATGAGTATACAGATAAAGATATCCCAAAACAATAATTTTAAATATTATTAAAATAAATATTGTTTATACATAGAGTTTCGATGTGAACCCTCGGCCAACACTTGGCTCGACGAGCACCTACTCCAACATATAAATCTTGGAACTTTTTATCCTGAAACGTTTGTACGAATCTGTACTTACCTCTTTCAAAATTAATGAAAAGTTCTTTCATATTCTGTACGAATCTATACATTATTTTATCTACAATCATTTTCGGTAGATCAGTTAAGTCAATAATATAAGAAAATTCAGTATAACAATTCAGATCAGTTAGCTAAAACTGATGTAGTTCAGCTGAATTGATCTGTGGACTAGTTTGACTTCTGATCAGTTAGCCACATCATCAGTTTCAATTTGAATCTCAACAGAAAAACTGACAGTTTGTACCAAAGCAGGACAGATTAAGCAAAACAGTCTGATACATCGTACCTCTGTCAGAATAAGTAATCTATATGGATTAAAAGATGAATCAACAGATATTAATCATTAAATGAATTTAATGTGACCGTTAGAATATAAGACAACATATTGCTGATGAATTCAATTGAAGAAGGATGATACACAGTAAACGAACAATCCACGAACAACTATCAGTCAGTTGCGATTCACTTTCAAGTTCATTCAATTTACAAATCTCACAATTTAGCTCTTACTTCATTGTTGTATTCGTAGCATTCATGCTACTTATTAGAGCTATTCAGTTATAAACTGATAAGTAAAAAGAAAATATAAGAGTTTTCAGTTTGGAAATGTATAAGTCCAACTGAAGTGGGTTATTACAATTATTTGTAACCATTCAAAGTCTTTTAGTGAATTCATATCCTTGAGATTGAAGGAGTGACGTAAGAGTAGTTGAAGTCTTCGAACATCTATTAAATTCTCTGTGTCAATCATTCTATTCATTCTGCTATCAATACCTTATCCAAATATGTTCAATCTATATTTCAGTTTATTTCTGCACTACTACTATTAGTTAACTGATCGATATCGACACACAAAATTTCTGAATCAGTTCTTTAAAGAATTAATTTATACTCGAAAAATATTTCATAAACCGAAGTATTTATTCAGCGCCTCATTCTAAACACATCACCTTCATTAATCGATCCTAACCGTAAGCTTATACATGGTAACATTATTATTGATGATATTCTACTTATTGACAACCTGAAATATAACTTGATTAACATTAGTCAGTTATGTGATTATAACTATTCAGTTGAGTTTAATAAACATGCTTGCACTGTTAAAAACATAATTGGTAACATTATTATGGCAGACAATAGACGTGGCAACACATATAAGGTTAGTTGGAGTAATCAACATAATGAACTAGCGCTCGGTCCTACAGTTGGTATCAGAGCCAAGGTCACGGGTTCGATTCCCATTGATTGCAAGGAGTGCAATTATTGGGAGGGAGATTGTTGGGTGCAATAATTGTCCCTGCTTGGTAGAGCGATCAAACGGTGGTGCTTGAGCTGCTGTGCGGTTTAAAATATTTGAGTTGCACAATTACTACTAGCTATAGCTTTTGGTAAAGCGGCAAGCGTTCGTTTCTACAATTGGTATCAGAGCCAAGGTCACGGGTTTGATTCCCATTGATTGCAATGAGTGCATTTATTGGGAGGGAGATTGTTTGGTGCAATAAATTTTCCTGCTTGGTAGAGCGATCGAACCGTGGTGCTTGAGCTGCTGTGCGGTTTAAAAGATTTGAGTTGCACCATTACCATCAGCTATAGCTTTTGGTAAAATGGCAAGCGCTCGGTCCTACACTATTTCATCTACATATTAGTATGAAGTTTTTTAGATAATCAGTTTAGAAATTCTAAGTTTTGTCAAACACCAAAAAGAGAGAAATTTTTGGAAAATTATAAGTTTCGGAGTTTGACAAACCAACAAATAATCGAACTGAAGACCAGAATTGAACAATGACAAACTGATCATAGAACTGAAGAAGACTTATTGAACTGAAATGTTACGTCTACCATTTTAAAAGTGCGGAAATATTTTTTTTTAAAGCTCACGTTTTGAAATTAATCATTTAAATTAATTGCGTGCATGCAACCCTACTAAAAATGCCATTTAAAATAATTGTAAACCACCGACTGAAAAAGTGTCGCAGTTTAAAAATTATTGCCACTCGGCTCACGATCATGCATATATAAAATAAAATAAGTAAAATCTTGAAAATCAACAGCATATCGTAAAAACGTATAAAACTGCTCGTGTCTACTCAAAGCTCATAAAATCGTGAATGTGCGGAAAATCATGAGGTCATCGGGTCATGTCGCCCACCAGGTCCGTCGGCTCAGAGTTCAGCACCTCCAGTCCCCTCAAAATCATGATCACCTGCATCACACATGTCTAGTGAGTCTAAAGACTCAACACACTTGTACCGTGATAACAAATACATATATGTAACATGTAGCAATGAAAAATATCGTAATTAATATACATTTCATGTCTGCGGTGAAATCATATGCATAATCGTGATCTGTCAAAACATGATAATAATCATAGCATGTATCATCGTATCAACATATACGTGTTCATTTTCTTAATTTGAATTTCGTTCGTCAGCTGTGACTTTCGTATTATCATGTCATTCGATGGATCCATCTACATGTAACCGAGGTATCCGGTGGCGGAGGCATCAGTGACAGCATTACCGGTCGACTGAGTCCCAACCTTTCGTGTCATCGTGTCATAGTATTAGTCACAACCAACTTTCATCCTTCAAAACATGTCATCATATTCATCACTTAAATAAAAGCCTGCATATACAAATTTTTTCTTTAAACAAAGCATGCAACGTGTAACGTCCGAAAAACCAACCTACGTAAACCGCATGCATGCAAAATTGTTTTAATTGCTTAATTGTTTTATTTAATTGATTTTAATGCTAGAATGATATTTATTATATGATTATATGACATGATTGCATGATTAAATGATAATGTGACATGATTTCGTGAATAAAGATTTTACCCGAATATTCGATAATAGGCAGGGAAAAGGAGACCGGGGACGACCAAGACAAGAATAATTATTTTTCATTAAATGATGGCAAGACTTCCTAATATGATTAAAAATGATTTAATTTTTCCTAAAAATGTTGGAGTTCGAATTATTTTACGAGTCGAGCTCGATTTTTTCCGGGAAGCCGGTTTTGGGCAAACAAGAAGTTTTAAAAGATCAAAAATATTATTTTACGGACACTAATTTTATTATTTAATTAATTAATTGTTATTGAGCCTAATTTAATTATTTAAGTAGGCTCAATTACCCTTAAGCATACAAGTCCAGAACCCAAGGCCCATTAATATGTCAACTAAATTATAAATTAGTATTTTAGGTCTTCAAAACCTAAGAATTGAGCCTCCAACAGCCGTGAATCACCTTGCACACACTCACAAGTATTTTCGAAAATTTGGGGAGGAAAGAAGCTTGTGTTCTTCGTCGTCCGGTCGTTCAACGTCGCACCCTCGCCGAAGATCGAATAATCGAGCGTTATAAACGCAAAGGCACGTTTCCTAAACTATTTTAACATCATACAAATCATAATATGCTTGATTTAATTGTTTATGCACGAAAAATATGTGGGTTCGATTATTTTACGGTACGATACGATTTTCAAAGTTTTAATGATTTTACGCTTGATTTGAAATCGTTTTTGAAACCAACGGACACGCTGCCAAAACATGATAAAATATGAGTGAATTAGGAGCAAAACATGATAAATTAAAAGGAAATAACAAGCTGGAACAAGGAAGAAAAAAATAAAAATAAAGAATAAGCAAAGAACCGTGAGTTGTGGGTTGTGCAAATTCAAGGGTTTGGTTCTTATGCATGGGGGCAGGTGGCTCAACCAGGTCTGGAGGTTGGGTCCTAGGGGTCATGGTTAGGTCCGAGGAAGGGTCCCAAGAGGGATAGGGCTCGAGCCTTGGGCTGGGGAAGAGTCCACTTGAAGTGGGACTCTCCCCCAAGGCTTGCGCAGATTTTGTTCGGGAGAAAGGGGCTTGTGGCTGGTCTGGGCGCGAGCCAGGCTGGTCNGGAAATAACAAGCTGGAACAAGGAAGAAAAAAATAAAAATAAAGAATAAGCAAAGAACCGTGAGTTGTGGGTTGTGCAAATTCAAGGGTTTGGTTCTTATGCATGGGGGTAGGTGGCTCAACCAGGTCTGGAGGTTGGGTCCTAGGGGTCATGGTTAGGTCCGAGGAAGGGTCCCAAGAGGGATAGGGCTCGAGCCTTGGGCTGGGGAAGAGTCCACTTGAAGTGGGACTCTCCCCCAAGGCTTGCGCAGATTTTGTTCGGGAGAAAGGGGCTTGTGGCTGGTCTGGGCGCGAGCCAGGCTGGTCCAGTAGGGTCTTAGGGTGATGGGCAGGGGTTGGTCCAGGGTCTGGAGCGGCTGGGGGCGCTGCGGCTCGAGCCAAACAAGAGAACGTGAGGGAAGCTCCAAGGTGGCACGCAGGTTGCTTTCTGATCCGGGTGATTCGCTGCTGGNCAGGTGGCTCAACCAGGTCTGGAGGTTGGGTCCTAGGGGTCATGGTTAGGTCCGAGGAAGGGTCCCAAGAGGGCTAGGGCTCGAGCCTTGGGCTGGGGAAGAGTCCACGTGAAGTGGGACTCTCCCCCAAGGCTTGCGCAGATTTTGTTTGGGAGAAAGGGGCTTGTGGCTGGTCTGGGCGCGAGCCAGGCTGGTCCAGTAGGGTCTTAGGGTGGTGGGCAGGGGTTGGTCCAGGGTCTGGAGCGGCTAGGGGCGCTGCGGCTCGAGCCAAACAAGAGAACGTGAGGGAAGCTCTAAGGTGGCACGCAGGTTGCTTTCTGATCCGGGTGATTCGCTGCTGGGTTCCAGGGCCTGGGGCAAGCTAGGTAGGTCCGTCAAGGTCCGAGAGCATTGGGCAAGGGCTGAGCCAGGGGATGGTGCGGCTGGGTTGCTGTGGCTCGAGCCAAAAAGGGGAGACCGTGAGGAGAAGCAAATCTCGCAGCTTGTGTCATCCGAGTACAGGTGCTTCATGCGTGGGTTCCAGGGGCTGGGCTGGTCTGGGCGTGGTCCAGGGGTGGTTAGGGTCAGGTGGGCTCGGTGGTGGCTGGGCTGGTCTGGGCGTGGTCCAGGGGTGGTTAGGGTCAGGTGGGTTCGGTGGTGGCTGGGCTGGAAGTGTCAAAGTGGGTTGGGAGTCTTTAGGCGTGATTTTCCTAGCCATGTGCAGGTTGGTGTTTCTGTCCAGGTGAGTTTGAGCGAGCCAGGTCTAAGTTCAGGGGCTTGGACTTGGTCAAGAAGGTGCCTAAGTGGGTTGGCTTGGGTTTGGCTTGATGTGGCTCGACCATGGCTCGAGTAAATTGAGAGATGACTCGGGTGGTTCGTAGATGTGTCAATTTCGAAAATTTAAGAACTAAAATTAAATCCAGGGGTCCACGGGTGTGGCTCATGACTTGGAAGGGTAGAATAAATAATAAAAATGCTATGTTTAAAATTTGAGATCAAAACAATGAGTTTGGATTTATCCGGGATTTTATCGCCGCACGAAACGCTAACTAAAGAATTAATCGAAAAGCCTAGTTTTAAGCTTCCTAAAATTATGAAAAAATTATATTTAAGCTTAAATAATTATATAGAATAATCCCATGTTATTAAAATTGAGAAAAAGATAAATTCGAGAATTTTTACGTACAGGGGCAAAACGGTCTTTTTACACTTAAGAAAATACGAAAACGCTTGGCAGCGTCCCGAAGGATCTTAACGCATGTTAAATGATATTATATGATTTAAAATGATGATTTTGATGATAATATATATTTTTGTGATTTATGGTAAAGGCGTAAAGCTGTGGAATTTATACTATTTAAAATGCTATTTTTGGAAAGCTATGTTATTTTATGATTTTAAAAGAAAAGGAAAAATATTTTGAGGGATGTGAATTGACTGTGACAAATGATTGATATATGATATATGATTTTGTAGATATGACATGAGGGTCAAGGCCCCAGAGGGAACCTATATTCGGGCCAAGGCCCCAGAGGAACCCCGTTTACGGGCCAAGGCCCAGAGGGACCCCGTCTGTGAGAAAAGGCCCCCGAGAGATCCCGACGATCGTATTTACATGGTGGAGCCTAGTGCCCACCCCCATGGACCATGTGGAGCTAAGACTGCAGTCGACCAAATGATAAAAGCTAGTCACTTTCAAGGATCAAACTTCACCCGAAATGATATATGATTGAAAGCTTATGATTAAAATGATTTTATGTTATAGGATTTATGATGATGATTAAAGCTATTTTTAAAATGATTTATTTATGCTTAAAGATTATTTTAAATTATTTTTAAAGGATTTATTTATGCTTAAAGTTATTTTAATATGATTTTACGATTTATGATTTAATTATGCTTAAATGACTTTTAAATGATTTTAAATGGTTTATTTATTTTCAAAAGCTAAATAAAAAATGATTTTTAAATGCATGTGAGTGTATATGTATTATTTGCTATTTATGTTTAAAGCGTGCTGAGTCTTTAGACTCACTAGGTTTGTATGATGCAGGATTTGATGATTTTGGAGGCGGTGACGATTGAGTCGATCGAGTGCAGCAGTATACACCCAAGGGCCATTTATGTTCCGCACTAGCTTGATAGATTTATGATTTAAAGATTATGTTAAAGATTTTTATTAGAGATATTTTTATGCTTAAATTTATTGTTAGCCGATCTTTTTAAAGGTCGATTTAGGAATTTTGGTTAGTCGATGATTTAAGATTTTATTTTATGCACTTGAGATTTCATATGTTAAATTATTATGATTCAGGATTATGTTGAATTATTTTATTTAGATAGTATTTTAGAATTTATGATCGTTTCACAACGTATTTATCGTAATTTCATAAAAATCATGACCATGATGCATAAACATTTAAAACATGATAAGATTGTGCTCAGGGCGCTGCCAGGACCAAAATCTCACCCCGGGTGCAAAATGACCATTTTGCCTCTAGAAACCCAAAAATTACTGTTTTACCCTTGAACCTCTAAAATTGACCCGAAGCTTACCAAACTACTTAAAATGTCCCAAAACATATTAAAAGTATTTCTTAGACGTAAACTCGAGTCCATTACATAACTTAACCGATTCGTTTTAAAACTTGGACTGGGGTCCCGGTTTTAACCTGAATCGACTCGAAATATAACCGAATTTTTTCCAACTTTTTACCACACCTTAAAAACACTTAAAAGGCCCTAAAAATTCCCAAACCAGACACTTAAACCCTACGACCAACCCTCACCAGCTGCTGGACAAAACAACCCTCCCCGTATCCTACGGATCCCACTAGTCACCTTCCATAATTGCGTCTCTAGCCTACAACCGGTGGAACCAGTGGCGAGCCAGCTTGCCCTTGGTCACTCTAGGACCCCTCTGGACCCAAGGAACTCACGGCTGCTCACCCATGCAAGCCGCAGCCCCACCCCGAACGCTATACTCCCAATCGCTCAACCTGAGACTCATTTCCTTCCCTCCCGATCACCAGTACTTGGGGTTAGTTCCAACATGCATTGAACCCTTCCAAGCCTTGTCTTAGACCCACCAGGATCTGGTCTAAAGCTTGGCTAGGTCCTGGTGTTGCTAGCTAACCTCTGCACGCTAAATACCCCAAGAAACGAGCTATCCCCTTGAAGCACTCCTCTCGGCTATTCATCCTGTCTAAACCCCAAAACACCATCACTACACCCTGATCAGCCTCTTAACATCCGAAAAATCGCAGCCCCCTTGCACGACAGTACATAAAACGTGAGTTGGAGTAAGCAAAACATTGGTTTTTCATGTCAATACCGTTAAAACATGCAAGCATGAAGTGGATCGAGATTTTCACGCACAAATAAACATCTAACAGCATTTATACAACATATGTGATGCAAAACAACAATACGGGGCGTGCCTTGAAGAGTTCTACGCAAGAACAATGAAGAGCGAACGTCGAGAGAGCGCCGGGGAATTTCTTTAGCAAGAACAGGCTATGGCCGAAGCCTAGCAGCTGAGGGAGGCTGGAGTTTATGTGAAATTGGCTGAGGGAGTGAGGGCGTCGGCCGAGTGAAATGATAGGTTTAGGTTAAATGAAATTTAGGTGATAATTAAATAGTAAGTTAATAGATAATGGACCCTAATTTGATAATTAAAAGTTTAAAAGAGTTTTAAGCCCAATAAGCTTAAAAGTATGTCCATAAAGTCCAAACACAATCCCGAAAAATATTTCATTTTGGTAGGTTCTTGAAAATATTAGCCGAACCCTCAAAAAGTCTCCCGATTCGATAAATTTTACGTACAGCTGAAAAATATACCCTGGCGGGTAAAAATACCCAACAAAGCCCATTCTTGAAAAATATCTTTAAAACATCTTATAATAATTAATAAAAATTAATCATGTAATAAAATAATTTTATGATAATTCTCCGGTCTCCGTTCCTCGTTCGAACGCGAAATGCAACTTAAAAATCCTAATGCATGAACTTTTAAAATATCTTGAAATAAATCCTTTCATGCAAAAATTATTAATAAAATGCATAAAATAATTAAATACAAATTAATAAAATAACATGCATTTAATGCTTTAAAACAATTTAATAAAATACAAAATAAATTTAATAACTTGCATGCATGTAGTTCACGTGGACCTTCAAATTTTCGGAACGTTACATGAAATGTATTAAGTAGAAGTGAAGTTTATAAACTAAAATTCTCGAAATCATTAATAAGTCTCAAAACTGATGAATAGAAAAGCTTCAGAGATTGACTAACATATCAATACCAAGACTAAATATCAGAATTGAACGTGATATTCGCAGAACTGTATATCAAAACTGAAATACTCAAATTGAAGCTAACAGAGCTTTCAAACTGAAAGGATATCAATTAGAACTTATTATCAAATATAGACCAGCTTAACTGATCTGTCGACCAGTTTGACTCCTAATCAGTTGGTCACGTCATTAGTTGCAGTTTGAATTCCAGCAAACAAGCCGACATTCCGTACCTGAGCAAATTAGTTGGCGCACAGCAGTCTGATACCTCGTACTATTGTCAGAGAAATGTCTTCGTGGACAAAAAAAGATTCAACAGATACTATTCTTAAATGCATTCAATATTACCGTTGGAATCGAAGCCTATAAATAGCTAAGGAGTTCAGTTGTGAAAGAGTGACGATTTTTACGAGAATATCAGTTACACAACTTCTCAAGAACATTCAATTATCAAGTCAGTTGCGATTCATTTTAAAGCTTACATCTAGTTTGCAAATCGCAAATTCAAGCTCGCACTCATTGATTTATTCGTAACAATCAGGCAATTATTTGAGCAATTCAGTTAGCACACTACACTATTGTATTCGATTTTTTGAGAACAGTTGTACTAGTGTATTTAAATTACTTAGTCAGTTATTCACTTATAAGTTTAAAAGAAGCTAAAAGTTTCAATTGGCAATGTTTAAGTCTAAATTGAAGTGGGTTATTACACCTTGTTGTAATAATCAATGTCTTTTGTAAAAACCTATCTTTGAGATAGAAGGGATAATGTAAGAGCATTTGAAATCTCCGAACATCCAGAAAAATCTTTGTATTCATTTTTCTTATTTAATATTTCGTTACTATCTTTCAAACTTTCAGTTTTTATAGCATTCAAGCAAAATTATTCAAATATATCTCTCAGTTTATTTCCACACTATTTTTAGTTAATTGATTGATATTGACATACAAGATTTCGAGATCAGTTCCTTAAAGAACTGACTCACATTTGAAAAAAAAAGCTCAAAAAGTCTAAGTATTTATTCAACCCCTTCTAAACACTTTCCCCGAGTTAACCGATCCTAACATGTGTTATTCCAATAGCATCAATAGAACGAGAATTATTTTCATTCTCAGTTGTTTAAAACATCGTACTGATAGCATGTTATAAATCATGAGAGAGAAAGAGAGATGAACGAAGAAAATATAGAGAATTAATAAGAGTCCATCCTTATATACAATTTTTATTAAAACGAATAATTTTATTTATAAAAAAAGATTATAACATACAAATTTTTATTTATAAAAAAAGATTATAACATACAAATTTTTATAGTTATTATTTTATTTATAATATATATCTTGATTTCAAATCAAATATGAGAATCTAGAATAAAAATATATTAAAACCAGATTGAGTAATAAAAAAAACCCACAAAAGGTGATATATAAATAATTAGGGGTGGCTAGCAAGGGTAGAAATGTAAGTGAAGCAAACACTCCTGTGTTGGGTATGGGTGGGCGGAGAGAAATCGCATAAAAAAGAATGAGATCGGAGAGAAGAAAGAGAGAACGGGGGAGCTTTAGCGGTTAGGGTTTTTCCAATTGATCCCATCACACAGCCTGACGTCATAGCTTTCTCTCCTCTCCCCTTTTCCTCTCCATAAACCCTAAATTTCTAATCAAAATCTACTTCACCAATTCAATCTGTCTTTGCGCGTGGCAAAGCTATTCATTTCCATGGGCGCGCAAGAGAAGTCGCCAAACTCCAGCAGTTCCATGCAGGTCAGGATACTGATATGAAAATTAAGCAAGGATTGTTGTGTTCCAACGAGTTTATCCAAAATTCCACCACGTGCTTTTATTTGACAAGGATGAATTTTACCCTGTATTTTAATTTTAATTTCCAGCTTCCAAGTGCGTTTTAAGCTGCTCATTTAGCTAGTTTTTTGTTTAAATGGAGAAACATCTGGTTTGCTTATGCTAAATATTTGATTGTTTACTGTTGATGCCTCGTTTACCGTTACTTCCGTTGATTCTGTGTAGTTTTGGTTTATAAATGCCAGAGGCTACTGCCCCTATGAACAAATTATTTGCTTTTGTCTGCAGCGTATAAAGGAATTAGAATTTCTTGATAACAAATCTCAACGCTACTCACTTGTTGAACTTTCAAAATGTGGATCTAATCCACAATTTTGGGCTACAGTAGTTAGTAGTTAATCACCAAGAACTAGTTTATATACTAGCATGTTGTGACTTTTTATTTAATGTAAGTATCTGTATAATGCAATTACTATGATGAAATAATCTGGTCAAGCCAAAAAATGATTGGCAATTAGCTTAACATGCTTCATTGAGAATTGAATGGTTGTGGATATCTGTATGTTTTACGAGATTCGTGCTAAGAAAAGGCATTTGTACGATAATATGGTCTTTCATCAGCATTCATTGGTAAGCCGGAGAAAGATGTAGGGTGCACCTTTTGATATAGTCGTACTTGACGGGCAAATAGCCATGTCTAGAATTTATTGGTATCATAATTGCGAGGTCGGCTAAGGAAAATATTTTATCCTAACAGCCTTGGACGCATGCTGGCTGTCTTGTTTCCTACACTCTTATGTGGTTAATAAAATACCACAAAGGCAATGAACCTAACCTTTGCATCTAAAGATATGGCAAGGTGTATCTGTGTAGTTAGAAGCGGGTCTTGGATGTAAGTCACACATACGTCCACACATCTTGATGTGCCTACAGGCACAATGCCCGTTTCAATTTCGCCTCAGTTTAAAGTATTGTGTAGCTGAAATGGAATATAGCCATGCTTCACTTGTGCATTAGTGATTTTTTCTTTGTTGTTTAATGCTTCGTGAAGTCTATATTAAATGTCATTAAGAAATTTTATTCACATGTTTAGATTCTAAAAAACTATTCCTCAGTGTGCTGTGCGCCCGCCCGTCCCTTAGTAAGACATGGCTCAGCATGTGCCTTAGTGTTCTTTGTGCCCTTAACAACTTTGCATCCTTCCTCTGCATCCACGGAAGTTGCGGCGTTTTACCATTTTTTCTACCTGCATTAATTGATTCGTAATATAAACTTATAAATTGCTTTAATACATTCAGGTGGTTGTTACCCAATTAATATTTGTGTATATGGAAATTTTTTCTCTCATACGTCACCTGTTTTTGTCTTTCTATCAGCGTGTTAAAGTATATCGCCTGAATGAGGATGGGAAATGGGATGATCAAGGAACTGGCCACGTCACTGTTGATTATCTGGAGGTTTGACATCTTTGTGGTTCCTTTTGTCAAAAGTTTCTTCTTAACATTATAACATTCCAGTATGAGATAGAAACGTTGTCACTTGTGTTCCAGAGGTCCGAAGATGTAGGACTGTTTGTTATTGATGAGGAGGACAGTGAAACATTACTTTTACATCGAATCAGCTCTGATGATATTTATCATAAACAAGAAGGTATCTCTTATTATATTTAATTCCCTTTACGAAAGAAAAACTCATGCTTCTTCCAGTTTCTATTGATTATATTTGATCATATACCTTCAGATACAATCATTTCATGGAGGGATCCTGAGTTCTCAACTGAATTGGCTCTAAGCTTCCAAGAGACTACCGGTTGCTCATATATATGGCTAGTATCAGATATATTTTATACCTATTTTGTTTTTCCTTTCTCTTGCTATTTAATTTCAGTGTTTATTTTATCACATTTTGGTTCTTATGCTTGTTTGTTTAGGGACCATATATGTAGCGCACAAAGGAATATGCACTTTAGCTCACTTACTGGTATGTGATGTTGATTTCTTGGTTTTATTTTTTGTTTTTTCTGTTAATTTGTTTTATGCCTTCTCTTTACTATCTTTGCTTCGCAAACTTTTGCCTTCGTACTAATCTAAGAGACAGCATGGCATAATGAAAACCTTATGTGTTTGACTAAAGCCATTTTTATTTTCCTTTTGAATGATTTCAAGTGAGATGAACAGCTATAGCCCATACGTTGGATTCTGAATTACAGTTCCTTTTTCAATTAGTTGATCACCCACAATGGCAGCCTTATCAGATTTTGATCTCACTACACTATTGAAGCTTACATGTAGGCTTTAAGACTCAATTCACTTCTAACTAGATAGTTAGTTAGATCTTATAGCGTCACTTATAAGTACCTGTGTTTTTTTTAATCTGGAATTTTTGGAATGGATTCAGCCTTTTTTGTGGAAAATTTCAGTTTATAGCATATCCTGGCATAAATATATAGTTGTGATGCTCCATTTATGCTAAGCCATTTTTCAGATGAAACATACCACAACGTCGACAGCAAGCTGAGGGAGTTGCCTTCAGTTGAGCTGTCCACTCTTCCTTTGATATTTAAGGTACCTTCTGTTCTCCGGCATCTCCTTCCCCAAAAAACACATGATTGTGTGGTTGTTTAGTTTTCTTTGTGGCTCTAATGACACATGAAATTTACATATGTTAATGTACTCAAAGTTACTGCTATGTTTCTTTTCTCTTTGCAGACAGTGGTCGAGAGTGGCATTGCTGATCAGATTCATGTTACCGAACTTATATTGCATGATGTAAGTACTCTGAGTAGACGACTTGGACATTATATTTGTATTGAGAGGGTTCTTTTAGGACTGTGTTTGGGTGTGGTGACTTTTGGTAGCACAATGCATATGTGATTGTTTTGTTGAACAAAGGCTTGCTTCAATTGTTATTTGGTTAATTTCTTTTATTCCTCTTGTTTGGCTTTTGTTTTTTATCAAAGCAATATCAACAGCTAGTTGCAGCGATCAAAATGGTCTTTGTTAGTGAATGACCTGGAGTTAGTTTGTTGTTTTAAATTATATTTCACCCTTTGTAGGGATTTGTGGATAGTTTCCTAGAATGAGCCGATGAAATAAATTATCGGATTAAATGGTTGATGATGTTCTTTCGCTCTTTTATCAATATTTTTGAACATCCAATTTCGAGGATTAAGTTGTACTTCAATTTCTTAATTTTTTCGTCTGTCATGTTATTTGCTGGCAATATTAATTTTATTTTTCATCTTTGCTTGGCTCAAGTTATTAGTTGTTATTAATGGAACTGAAGCTCATCTGTGATGCAGCAAGATTTTTTTCGGAAGCTGATGGACTTGTTTAGGATGTGTGAAGACGTGGAAAACATGGATGGTCTTCGCTTGATTTTCAAAATTATCAGAGGAATCAGTAAATCTCATTGCTACTGCGCTTTGGCATGTTATTTCTTGTTTGTGGAAAAGTGTTTATCTAATAATGCTTTATGGACCTTGCAGTTTTATTGAACAGTCCTCAGATCTTTGAGAGAATATTTGGTGACGAGTTGATCATGGATATAATCGGCTGCTTTGAATGTATATCCTTTTTCTAATCCCAAATCCCCTCCTTCCCTCTAGTCTTTTTACTTTTTTTTCCTAAGTAGATATCTGAGTTTCCCAAGGTTTTATTGATGTTGTCCCGTGGCTACATTTGTCGAGATAGGTGGTTAAATCCTATCATTGTTAATTGCATTTCTTTTTGATACGTTGTTTTCTATGTTGTAAGCTCTTTTTTAGGGCTTGTAGCCTAGAATGTTATGTAGATATCATCCCAATCATATGACTTGTATCGCTCTTGCCATTGTAAATGACCACACATACTTATGTTAAATCTTACAATTACTCGTGTTGGTATCATGTCATGTTTTATTTTGAACATTGAAGTTTGTAGATTATGGGGCGCTGATACCGTAAATATATTATTTTTCACCTGTTGAAATTCCGTTGATTATTTTAAATTGAATCTTTAAGATTCTTTTTCTAACGTCTTTTTCTCATTAATTACACTCTTTCATAGGCTTTTGACCCATTTCCCTCAGTTCAACTTTATCTCCATGTATTATATAGTCATTGGGTACAGCTTTAATATGAACTGAAAGTTGTCTCCATGGAACTGGAACCCGATGAATCGTAAGTGGATGCCTACTCCACCATACTAGGAATGCATTAGGCATTACGATCTTGTGTTGATTGTGCATCCTGGATGTTTCGAGTGTTATCCTGGCTCTCTCTGGTTGCCACCTTTTTCTGGGTGTAATTGAATTGCTTCAAATTTTCTGCACAGATGATCCAGATGTACCTCGTGTTCAACATCGCAAGTTTCTAGAAGAGCATGTGGTATTTAAAGAGGTACAATTTCACTTGCTTCTTCATTCTGCCTTCCCTACCCTACCAGCATACCACGTGGAAGTGATAATGCAAATTCTGCTGACAAGGATGTTGCTAATTAGTGCTGGGAGTTGAAGTGGTCCCTTAATAACTCAAATTCTGCTCACATGAGCTTGTTTCAGGCCATACCTATTAAAGATCCTGTAGTTCGTTCGAAAGTACATCAAACTTACAGAGTTAGTTATCTGAAGGTATCCCTGTCAAATACAGATCTTATTTTCCATTTAGTTGCTTTAATGAATTCTATTAACACCTTGAATTGCCTCTTCCAGGATGTGATTTGGCCTAGAGCTCTGGATGAAGCCATTACTGCTAATTTTAATTCTATTATTCATTCAAATAATGCAACTGTAAGACTATTTTCAAATTTCTTTGGCACTTCATATCTTTTTTCTTTTGTAAACCAATTTTATTTTGTTTGATTTTTTTGTTGTAGGTTGTTTCTCTGTTGAAAGATGATAACACTTTCATTAAGGAATTGTTTTCAAAGCTGAAGTCTCCTAATACTGAAACGGAAACAAAAAAAACTTTGGTAAACATTGATCCCTATTTAATCTTTTTGCACATGTTTAAAGATTTAGCACGTTAATTATATGCCAAGTCGACGATATGGAATGGTGACATCACTCATTTACCATGGCAACCATGATGTTTTGACTTGTAACTGGCCAATTTGCTCTGCCTTCAAAAGTTTACCTTTTAAAATTCTCTTGGATATGCAGCCTGCTTAGAATTGGTATATTAGTTTTATATATCAACTAACCATTTGTATTTTGGCCTAGGTCATGCTCTGAGTTAGTGTTTTTGCTTCTCATTTGCAACTTTTTAGACCCTCCCATGCAGAATATGGCTATAATACAATACAAGTTTATGTCCTTTATGGGTTTGTGTTGGAATAGCCGAATAACACTAGCATGTTTGCTTGTCGAAATAAACAGTTGCATATAATAGGATATTTTCTGTTTAGTTACCAAAATATGTTGGTTCCAATTGTGCCTGAGGTTGGTCCAATTTCAACATTTTAACTTGAAAAAATTTCCACGTTGAGCCTAATGCCATCGATTTTTCAAAAATAAAAGCCCAAAAGATTAGAGATTGTTCCATGAATTAACTGTACTTGAAATATAATGAACTGATTTCAGTGACAGAGTCAAGTGCTATTTATATGGCAGAGAAGTTTGCAACAGGTGGAACATATGATTCCAAATAGCTCTTGGACTTTGTAATTGCTGTGTCTACACTCTACGTACATCGAATAAGTTGTGACTTCCCAACCTATTATCAAGCTTCTGGATTCTCAAAATCCTAAGTTTCTATAATTTTGTATTGTGTAAAATCAGTTATTGCTATCTCTGGGTCCTTGGTGGGCATGAATTTCCACTTCATATTACCAGAGGGGAAACTGTAGATATTGGTTAGTTCAAATCTTTATGGGCTTGTAAATGATGAACTTTTTTGGTGGACAAATAGCGAAAGTTATAATTGCAAAAGCAGTTGATTGAGTCTTTATCTTGTGGAAATGGTTTCCAAGAATGATGAATGTGCTATGTGGATTAAAATATTTTACAGGCATATCGTGTGATTGCACTTACAAATGTTAAGCGGTGTCGCAGAAGTTCTACCTTCAGTGAACGCCCATGTTTTGGTGATTTCTTCTTTTTCGTGCGACTGTTCTTCAACTCCCCAATGTAATCAATCGGGCTAGTGGCTTCAGAAACCTAAGCAAGGCATTTAGGGAAAATTGTGTTTTTTTTTTAATATTTGTATATGAAACTGAATGCATGTTATTATGCGCAATTGATATCCAATATGATTTTTTGTTCTTGATGAGATGAATGTCTGAATCATTTTAATTTTTCCCTGTATTTTAAGATGTATGTTTTAAGTGGTCAAGAGAGAACCTGAGGCATAGGTACGTGAATCTTCCTGTCTCAACTCGAACCTTTAAGAAACTAACATTGTTTGAATACTTTATGTTGGCGTAGGTACACTTCTTACATGAATTTTGTACCTTAAGTAAGAGCTTACAAATGGTCCATCAGCTTCGTCTATTTAGGTAAGTTAAATATTATTATATCACTTGCTGTGCTTTTGGAATTTATTACACATTAAATATGTTCTAAATAGGACAGTTTTAAAATTTCAGTGTAGTCTGCAAACATCTTTCTTCAACATGTTTTTGGTTTCTTTATGCTTCTAGGGATCTTGGCAGTGAAGGCATATTTGATATCGTGGCTGATGTCTTGCAAAGTGAAGACAAGAAGCTTGTATTGACTGGGTGATGAATTAAATCATTAGTTTAGGAACCTATTTTTTTCCTTATCTCATTTTGGTCTCTATTTTTGATAATATATCATGGTAAATTGTTGTGAACATGCAGAACAGACATCCTCATTCTTTTCCTAAATCAGGATCCAAATATTTTGCGCGGTTACGTGAGTCAGCAGGCAGGGGTTCTCTTTGGACTTCTTGTAAGTTATGAGATTGAATATTTAGTCTCGAGATTTCATAAACTATGCAAATTTTTGGTACTTTTTAAGGTGGTGGATATCATGTTTTTGTGGGAAAATATTATTAGTGTTTTTATGTTAATTATTGCATCATCAATTCTCTTAATTAGGTGTTCGTCACAGGTTTTCTATATATATATCTTTTGTGTTTTTAATAAGGATTAGAAGTTGTGTAGAAAATTTTAAAAAATAATAGGAAGGAAAAATGCTTGAAATTGTATCTTTTTTTAATAAGTTGTGTTAAACTTTGATAATTACAGTGTCTTCTCGATTTTTAGGTGAAAAATATGTTAACAGATTTTGGAGATGATATGCATTGTCAATTTGTTGAGATTCTTCGTAGTCTTTTGGACTCTTATACATCTGGATCACAGGTGCACTGCTTGATTCTCATTGAATACAGTCTCACCCTCCCTCTCACTTTCTCCTCAATTCCCCTATGATCCTTTCTGTTTATCTAAAATGTTGGTGGTCCTTGTCTTGTACATGATTTAATTTTGTTGCAGCGAGATACTATTGTGGAAATTTTCTACGAGAAACACTTGGGACAAATAATTGATGTTATAACATCTTCATGCCCTCCAAACAGTGCTGGGGAAATTAGCAGTAAGTACACGGGCTCAGATGGAGGACCCAGGAATCAGAGGCATGTGAAGCCTGAAATACTATTGAGTATTTGTGACCTTCTATGCTTCTGTGTTTTGCACCATCCATATAGAATAAAGTAATTTCTCTGTTCCTTGCTTGATTTATTTAGCTGTATATTTGACATTAGATTTCTTTTTGAACATGTGCGTCGTTGTTTTCAGATGCAGTTTTCTTCTGAATAATGTGATTGATAAGATTTTGTATCTGACAAGAAGAAGAGAAAAGTATCTTATTATTGCTGCAATTAGATTTGTGAGGACGCTTATTTCACGGAATGTAAGTTAACAGTTCTACCTTTCTAACTCTCATGAGTGATGTTTTCAAGAAAGAGATTCCCTTGTCTTGAAACTTTTTATTACCTTGGTGAGCAAAATTATGTGAAGAAGTTTTACTAGCTTATATGCATACATTTATGTTATCATTTTTATTGTAAAGTTGTTTTCAGTATTTACTTATTTCTTGTTGACTTGCAACATTTCCTGATTATGTAGAGAACAAACCTTCAAATTATGTGATTGATTAGTTTACTGCATTCATGCATGCGAAGTTTACTCACAGATTTCATAGATGACTATAATTTACATCCATTTCTTTCCTTCTGCGAATTTGACATTCTAATTATATGCCTTGATAAAAGAACCCTGTGCAATGAGCAAATGAAATACATTCTTAAAAGAATTTGAACTTGTTATGTTCGGCCTCTCCCCCTTGCGCTTATTAAGTAGATTGGTTCTAATGAAAATTTTTATGAGTGTGTGTTTGAAGTCTTTGTAAACTAGAGTCGCCACTGGAGTGTTTCTGCATTTCTTTGAACTACCAATTCACCAGTGATTTTTTATGATTTGTTGCAGGATGAGCATCTGATGAATCACTTTGTGAAGAATAACCTTTTCAAACCAATAGTGGATGCATTTGTTGCTAATGGGGATCGTTACAATCTTCTGAATTCTTCTGTTCTCGAACTATTTGAATATCTTCGGAAGGTGGGGGTAATATTCACATAAGTCATTTCATTTACTCACATGACTGATGCATCCATCTGCTTGTAGCAATTATATTTCTGAAGCATGTCTTTTGCAGGAGAACTTGAAGATATTACTCAGGTATTTAGTTGATACATTCTGGGACGAGTTGTCCAAATTTGAGGGTTTATCTTCGATTCAAGCTCTGAAAGTTAAATATGAGCAGGTATAGTTTTTACCTTGTCTGAGGATCCACCTACACTGAAATCACGTGATTATGATACATCATGCATTTACAGTCTCTAGAAAATGTGGGTACGTCTAGTACTGACAATCTGCTAGACCAAAGAAAACGAACTGACGAGCGTGCTTTGGAGAAAGAAGAAGAGGATTATTTTAACGAGGGCAGGTTTGTGTTGCATTTACCACTGAATTACATTCTTTTTTGTAGAATGCATACTGTATATGTTGGAACTTGGAATACTGATATTTCTGAGTGACAACGTGGATTCAAATCAGTGATGAAGAAGATTCAGCATCCGCACAAATGACAAGTGCAGAAAGATCCCAAATTCAAGCTTCAGTTGTAGCTAATGGGTCTGCACCTGGCCACCCATCACCCAGGTACTTTAAGGCTTCACTAGAGTTTTAAAGTTAACTTCGTAAGTTAATGTTTTGCTAAATACACCTGTGCATGAAGGTCTGGTGGACTTGTTGACTACGATGATGATGAAGATGACGAGGAATATAGGCCGCCACCTCGAAAAATGACAGATGCATCTAATGATGACGAGGGAGTGCGAGAATTCCCCTTGAAACGTAAATCGGTTTCAAAGGAGGAACCTGAGGCCAAAAGGTTGCAACGTTCTCCAAAAAGCTTAAAACCAAGGGAAGGTGTTTTCGCTGCCTTGTGCTCAACCCTTAGTCAGGCAGTACTACCCAGTAAGAAAACAGCTACTATGGCGTTCAACATTTCCCAGTTGGATGCGAACAAGAACTCTACTGAACCAAATCATGAAGAGAGAGAATATATTAAGTCTTCTGGCAATTGTCAAAATGTTGAAGTGGAAAACCACACTGATACGGAAGAAGCTTCTTCTAGAAGCTTCTCTGATAGTTTGCATGATTCTTCTGACAACAGGCAACGTGGGGATGACTTGCCTTTGCTACAATCAAAGTCCTCACCAGAAATGGCTGTGAATGGATCTTGAGCTGCAATGAATGAGCTATTTTTGCCATACATGATAGTTTACTTCTACTCAATTCTGGTGGGATCTGAACGCATCAAATTTTCAAGAGAATTCGCCCATATAATCAGTGAAGGGTACAAACAAACAAAAAACCCTCATTCTGGGAGAGGATACTGTACAGTACCATGCAAGCGTGCCGAAGGATGTGTGTTAAGTAGGCTGTTCTTGTTTAGGTTTCATTGGTTTCGGTTCAGTAATTGTGATGATGTAAGAATTTCATTAACTATAGTTTTTGCTTCTCTAACTGTCGGTTCTGCTGAAGTCGATGTTACGTCTTAGTTTTATATGAATTATATATACATTTGATATAAGGTAGGCCAGTAATCTTATTCTGCATATGTAGATTTGGATTTGGTACAAACTGGCAAATGGTAGGGACCCTGATGGAGGCCAGTTTTGTTTTCAATGTGTATTTCTTCGAGGAAATGTAGATTATGATAGTTGTCAGGAAGATTATGTTCATATGGTTTGGCTGAAGCCCTGTAGCTATTTATATGGGAGTACTACTGAGATGCTTTAGGCAAGAAGAAAATTGGATGTATGAAAGAAATAACTAATTTTTCTCTCATTCTCCTAGCCTCCTTTGTATATCTTTCGTTTTTCTCAGTGGAATACATATACGTTGGCTGACTTAATGGTCACGTGGGAAACCTGATGGGTGAAATTAAAGGTGTGGCATGGATAACTGCCCTGAGGTTCCGGTAGCAAGTAGCTTCATTTTTTGTCAAGATTTGTTCTTGTTTTGATCTAACGTGGCTCTAAAAATCTTGGGGTTTGGAGCCTCGGGGAAAAACGAAAAACAAGAAACATAACAAAACAAATTACTATTGATATCCTTGAAAGCTTAGGGTTCAATTGCGTCTTTATATCACATAATTTGATAGTCGGGAACACACTTCAACAGATATTAGAAACATGACAAGAGAGTTCTTATTTTGTGAATTTGGAGGAAGTTTATTTCTGTTGCTATTGTTGATTGATGCTCACTCGGATTTTGGCATGCTTGATGAGCATGTTGACGAGGGGGGAGAGTTAAGTGGGTTTATAGTTGTGATAATTTGTGAGGGATGGATGAATTTACGGGGTGGTAAATAGAAATTAAATTTGACTCAAAATGCAAATACCCAGTTAGTTAGGTGTCAAAGTCTCACTTATTTTCCTTTTTGTGAGAGAGAAACGTAGTAGCCTCTTTTTTAGTGGGCTTGGCGTAGCTGCTTCCCCCCACCAACAATCTATGATGATTTGATTTCACGAATGGTGGAAATGAGAATGTGGGGGGCGGCTATCATCATCATCATCATCATCTTCCCTCACAAAAAGTCTAAACTCTTTATGTAAATCAATTCCATCTTCTTGTGACCACCATTTGGTTATTTCATCACTTAATTAGTTTTACGAAATATTTTAGTTATAATTACTATGTAAACATATTTATTTATAAATCTTATATAAATAAATCCAAACAAATGTTTGAGATTTTGTAAGCTCCAAATTCCAACCACTGACTGTACTTACGTACCTAGCCTCTTTCCTTTTCCCAAAGTACTAGAACGCCAAAATTTATAAACCGTTGGGTGAAATAACATATACCCAGTAATTTGAGTGATTGAAGTGATATGGGATGTATAGCAATAAAAAAAAAGTCAAAATTAATCTTTTCACTTTGAATATGTTAAATTTGTCAATAAATAGCAACTTTGAGCTAACAGCAAAGTCAAACGATGGATATTTCCAATTAATTAATGGCGAAGGATTTTGTTTTAATAATGGGAGTAGTTGATTAATTTTTTTCTCAATAATTGTAGACACGTGATTGATGCTTATCATTAATGTCTACGCGCACACACACACACACCTTTGACAAGTCAGAGTTGCAATGTACGAAATATTTCGATAGTCAACGACGAAAAGGTCAAAATGACACTTTTGAAATCATTATATATTAACGTTACTATCATTAGTAGATCGCTCAGTCCAAAACAAAATAAAATATGGATTATTTGTCGTTGTTCAAGCTCCTACTGCTCCTCCTCATGCTGCACCGTTGTTCGGCTGCCGCCGCTTCCTTCCCCAAAGAAGCCCTCCCCACTAAATCAGGCTATCTCACAGTCAACTCCAAAACTGGTTCTGCTATTTTCTACACTTTCTATGAATCTCAAAACGCCTCACTTTCTCAAACACCGATCCTCATCTGGCTTCAAGGTGGCCCTGGATGCTCCTCCATGCTAGCAAACTTCTTCGAACTCGGCCCATGGCTTCTCAACCAAGACCTTTCACTTGAGTACAATCCAAGATCTTGGAATAGGATTTTTGGCCTTCTTTTCCTTGACAATCCAATCGGCACTGGCTTTAGCATTGCTGCTTCGCCTCAAGAAATTCCTAGAAACCAATATGATGTAGCTAAACACCTCTTCGTTGCAATACAAACGTTTATTGGCTTGGACGAGTCATTTAAAACTCGGCCAATTTACTTAACCGGCGAGAGTTATGCTGGGAAATACCTCCCAGCACTTGGATCTTACATAATAGAAATGAATGCCCATTTGCCGAGGGACAGGAGGGTGAATTTGGGTGGTGTTTCCATAGGAAATGGATTGACTGATCCAGAAATTCAAGTACAAAATCATGCTGTCGTCTCTTACAATTTGGGTCTAATCAATGAAAAGCAAATGATCCTCTTGGAGAAACTTCAGTTGGAGGCGGTTGGATTTGTCAAAAATGGCAAGTGGAATGAGGCTGCAAATGCAAGAACTAAGGTGTTGAATACACTGACAAACATGACTGGTTTAGCCACTTTGTACGACTTCAGAAGGCTAACCCCTTACCCAAATCGTGTTGTGGTCAAGTTCTTGAATAATGTGGAGGCCAAAAAGGCATTGGGAGTTAAAGAATCAATGGTTTTCGAGCTGTGCAGTGCAGCTGTGGCGGATGCGTTGCACGATGATGTGATGAAGAGTGTGAAGCCTATGGTTGAGTTCTTGATCAAGAACACAAGAGTGCTGTTGTATCAAGGGCAGTGTGACTTAAGAGATGGTGTGGTGTCAACTTCGGATTGGGTAAAGACTATAAAATGGGAAGAAAGGGGTAAGTTCTTGGAAGTGGAAAGGAAGATTTGGAGGACGGATGGGAATTTAGCAGGGTATGTGCAGAAATGGAAGAATTTGACTAATGTTGTAGTACTGAATGCTGGGCATCTTGTGCCTACTGATCAGCCTTTGAATTCTCAAGTTATGATAGAAGATTGGCTGTTGGAAAAGGGACTGTTTGCTCCTTAGAACAGTAAAGAAAGAACCACTGATTCTAGATGAAATTCGATTCTGTTGTTATGATAAGAAGTGAGAATAGTTAATTCTTGCAAGTTTCCTTAACTGAGAATAAAAGGAGAGAATTTGGAAGGTTAATGCAATTTATTCCTTGTAACCTCGTAAAGTTCACTCCCATCCTCTCCTTCCTCAACCCCATGCATATGAATATTCAATTTCAGTATTTTGTGGATTTTCATTCTCTCTTTTTAGCATGCATCTTGGCCGCCCATGTCAGAAGTCGATACAAAACAATGAAACATCACGATTAATTAGGATCGGAAGCATATCAAAATGGCACAAACATAGCATACACACACACACACGCATATCACGACATAATAAGCTAAGTTGTGTAGGAAAAAACAAAAAATGAGGAAATTTCAAAATGTACACACATACGTAATAAATAATGGTGGACTGACTCACATAATTAGCTGGTATTTTGTTTTTCATCAATTTTCAAACATTTTGCTTGCAGTGGTGTCAAAAAAGAAGAGGGCCTCTACCAAATTTCGAGAGAGTTGCAATTTTCATAATACACGGATCCAACTTTCTTCTAACTTTGATCACATGCTCCAGCCTGTCCAGTTCGTCCAATAATTATCATCATCCAGATCAAACCCTAAGATCCAACATATCTGCTACCACAACTACTTTAATTTGAAACAAAAGCTCAAGTTCAAGGAATGATCTTGAAACCCAGTAAGTCGTCTACCAGTCTCCTGTAAAACTGATTCACTTGATTCATGACTACCCATGGCGGCAGTGATCTTGAGATTAGTTATTGGACATTTACTTCGCCCCACAAGAGCCTGCATCAAAATCGTCACCTGATATCAAGATCAATGATACGGACCATACTCGTTTCCTCCACATGATCTACTATGGCTTGTACTCTTAACAAATTTGGTAATGTGAGATATAGGAAGCTAGCCTCTAGTGGAATGGTTATCAACACCGACTTCGTACACTTCTGTTGGATTTTATACAGTCTATAAAAAAAAAAAAAAAAAAAAAAAAAAAAAAATCCGACTATAAGATTTATTTTCGATCAAATCAAAAGGATTACATAGTTTCATAAATTATAATCGAACAAATGAATATAAATTAATGATGAATTTAAACAAAATTATTTACTAGAAAGCTAACATTTTGTAGTTTTCCTCCCTTTTTTGTGAATCCGATATGCGTAGAAACCACAGCCTTCCAATACGATTTTTCCTATCGACGCCAGTGTGTGGGCAATCAAAAACGCAAATACTAGAAATCAAAAGTTTTTATTTTTTATTCTCTACTATATTTTCAACTCATGAAAAAATAGAAAACAAATTTGTTTTTTCAAAACAGCATCTAGAATCCTATTTATAATTATTCAAACCAAGAGTCCAAATCCTAATCTAATTGAGACTCCAAAAAATTCAGCCACTTTATCTACGATAGGGCCAAAATTTGACTTGATATTAATTGTATTATTTTAAGTTTTTTAAAGTTCTTTTTAAAAGTCATAGGATTTCTAAGATCTTATCAAATAAATTAGAATGATATTCTAATTTATTTGTAGATATTAAATAATATCTAGATTTTATTCACAATAAATAAAAGATATTATCAATAACTTTTCAATATTATCATACTAATCCAAATCTATAATTGTCTCATAATTATAATTTAACATAAGTAATATCTCATAATTAATTATATTTATCTCTCTAAGCATTTGAAGTTATGGAAACAATTTTTCCATATTAACATATGATTTCTAAATTGCATTTCTAGCTCGTCATTAATTTGGAAAAGCGTATGGGACCATAGACCCATAATTAAGATCTTTACATGAGTTATTTCTATATACAATTATGATGTCCGAGTTGGAAAATTTTAAACTGCAGTATTTTATTTGTTATCTAATTACGATCATTTTTAACAGGCGTATTTTTCAGCTATGTGGCATGCATGCATAATTTTAAGGATTTCGAAAATGAGCTTGTCAAAAAAAAAATTAGTAGCATTTTTAAGTAGTAGATGTTTTAGTAACTGAACATACGTAACTGAAGTTGCCCGAACTGATTATTAATGTGCTAAAAATCGAAGACAACTGAACTGATAGAAGCTAACTAAAACTGTGTAGTTAACTGACGATCGGTTAAGACTGATCAGTTACACAATCAGTTCAACAATCGGCTATGAAATTCAACTGATAAATCAGCCACGTCATCAGTTAAGGAGCGTATCTATCAAGCGACAATGTGTACAAGAACAGACTGCAACTTATAGTGGGAACACCGCATATCAGAATGCCACAATGTACAATTGTCAGAAGAATGATGACATTTCTATTAAGGACAAATCAACGGATATAATTATTTGAACCCATTCAATATTACCGTTGGGAAGCAAAGCCTATAAATATCCGAGAAGATCAGATATGAAGAAGTTACAAAAGTTACTAAGTTAAAAGAGGATTTTCGCACATTCAGTTAAAAAGCTTTCAAAGAAGCTCACTTCTTATCAGATTTAATCATAGCTTTCATGCTATATCTTGAGCTCCAGCACAAACACTCATCGTTATTATATTCTATCTATCTTAGATCAGTTGTGCTTAGAAAAACACATCAGTTTCATATTGATAATATTGTATTGATACTAAGAGTTTCAGTTTGGCGGTGTTAAGTCCAAATTGAAGTGGGTTATTACAGTTGTTGTAATTAATCAAAGTATTTTAATGAATATCATATCCTTGAGATAGAAGAGGTGACGTATGAGCATTTGAAGTCTCTGAACATCCACAAATCTTTGTGCTCTTTATTTTCAAGTATTCAATCTGTTTTTCAGTTTTTTTTTCCACACTTCTAAAGTTAATTGATAAACATTGACAACAAGATTATCGAACTTAGTTTATCACTAAACTGATTCATCTTCTCGAAAATAGTAAAGTGTTTATTCAACCTCCATCTAAACACTTTCACTCACCCAACCGATCCTAACACATATCTTATGTACTTAACTGTTTAACATTTGTTTTCAAACTGATTTGATCAGTTCAAACAGTTATAAGTTCAGTTCTCACCATAACTGAACTGATATATGTGAGAACTGATTCCTCTTATTTTAGTTCATTGGTTTACACAAGTTAAATTGCTTTCAAATTAGTCAGCTTTCTTAACGAAGGATTAATTCGAGGATTTTTCGCTTGGTTTAATACCAAACTCAATTTAATTCATCGGTGTTTACATTCTTAGAACACGAGATATTGCAGCTCATTGAGAATATTGTGCTTGAAGCACTTTTTGCAGGTGCCCGAACCGATCCATCATAACCTGAAATTTCTGGGAAGTTGGGTGTTGTAGTATAAACTGAGGCAAGAGCCTCGAAATCATACCATGCTTTGACCTCCTTTGGATATGAATTTTGTTTCATCCATACACTGAGATATTTTCCTGCTACATCAACCTGGATTGTGGTTATGTTAATGTTGCCTATTCTTTTTTTCAATTTTTCCCAATTTTGTTGATATACTTGAAATGGAGAAACTGTAGATTCATTAATGCCAACCTTAGATTTTCTCTTATTTGTATGAGGTCTGAGGTTGATTTCTCCATCTTCAATCCCCGAGATAAAAGGTTGACTTGAAAACTCGAGATAAGGATCTGGAGTTTCATTTTTTGTTTTGGCCGACTCAACTGAATATGATCTCCACTTAACATTTGTGCTAAGGGTACTTAAATCCTCTGCTACAGGTATAGAGTCTTGTACTAAAAAACTCTCCATTTGAGAAACTAGTGGCTTCTCAATGTCTTGGAAGATAGGTCTTTGTATTACATACTATAGCTGGGTATAAACATGCAAACATCATATGATTCGATCAAAGACAATTATCTTATCAGTTTGTTGTAGCTTACCTACAACATATGCATTTAGGGCTATCTTGTTAACCTTGTTTTGAAGCATTTCAAGGTGTTCTCTCAAATGCCTTTGTATTTTTGTGATGACATCGATATCACCTATGTCCATCTCTTGTTAAGAAATCTGCAAGAATAATTTCATGAGATTTAATAATCACAATATCAAAAATATAATTTTGACATAAAGCTTGTCATCTTAATAATCTAGCTTTCTTGGGTTTTATATTATATTATATTTTACAAGAAAGCTTTTACATGTGTGTTATCAACATTTAAAGTAAATTTATTTGCAAGTTAAAATAATGACAATTTTTCAAAAGTCTTTTTTACTGCATAAAATTCCTTTTCGTTGATATGTCATCTTATGGCTTCTGCATCAGAGAATTGACAACTATAATACATGCATGGTTGTTCTCCATCTGGTGCGAGCTTTGTAAGAACTGCTGCCCACCAATAATCACTAACATCTGTATATAATATCAGATCATCTTCATCTTGAGTAATAGCCATTTTTGGAAGATTTTTACAAATCTCCTTTAGTTGGCTAAGTCTTTTTGTGTATTCTTCTGTCCATATAAATTTTGCATCTTTTTTCAATAATGGACTAAACAATTTTATGTGTTTTGCTAAGTTTGTAAAAAACATCCTAGCAAAATTAACAACTCCTAAGAAACTTTGTAGTTGTTTCTTTTCTTTCGATTTGTCTAGAAATTTTTTTTATTTTTTTCATGGTTTTCTTGTAGAACTATTGCGGACTCATCGATTTTTATTATGATGAATTCCATATTTCTTGTAGCAATGGCTACTTTCTTTTCAGATAAAACCAGCTCTTCTCTTTTTACAAAATTTAGAGAAAATCTCTAAGTGTTTGATATGTTCTTACACATTTTTAGATGCTATTCAAACACCATCAATATAGACAAACATAAATTTTAAATAATACTTAAATAGATTATCAAATTTTATTTAAAATATCTGGGGTGAATTAGTCAATCTCAATGTTAAGAATTCCCAAATATAGTGTCCTTGTGGTGTGGAGAAAGCTGTAAATTTCTTGCTATCTTTCTACATCCGGATCTGATAAAAACCTGACTTGCAATCAAATTTAGAGAATATTTTTGGCATTGCATATGCAACTGATTAAATATTCTCTCTTAGGTATAAAATATCCATTAAACTCAAAGATTTTATTAATTTCTTGATAATTAATAACATACCTAGTTTGTTTCTTTTGATCTCACAATGATAGAAAGCCTGGACTGCTATATGCTAAAATTCCTGCTTTGATTAGTCCAAGGTCCAGATGTTCCTTAATAATAATCTACATATATGTTTGGTCAATTATGTTCATCGAGATATGCTTGCATATGACAAATTCATACTTTTCTCTTCCTTGATATTTAGTCTGACTTTGAGCTGATTTTATCCCGCTGTGCCAAATGGATCTTCATTATAATTTTATTTGATTCTTTTCTTGACATCTTCTAGAGATACTTTCAATTCAAACTCTACATCACTCTGGTGCAAAACTATCTTGAGGAATTCTATTTCTTCTGGTCGGAGGTCCTTATCTGCTCTTAATTGAAGCATTGTTTCTCCAAACCTTTTAAAATCCTTCATTTTTTGGTTCAGAAGTTTTTTTCATCACCACGCTTGCTACAAAACTGGATTGAAAATTTTCTATAAAATGCATCTCTTAGTCTCTGGACTATGACTTTATGACTACATGGTGTTATGAACATTAATCTTCTACTTTCATTTTCTTGTGTATATGACTTAAAGATTTGTAAGAACTTATTTCCTAACAGAATTTTAGCTCTTGTATCATGAAAATAAATAGGTGATTTTTTTACTTTGTACCAAGGTGTTTGTTCAATGTCTCCAGTTAATATTTTCTGTCATCTTAATCCTTTACATAGGATTAACATTCGTTTAGATTTATCTCGTCCATCAATCTGGGGTAATTCTTTTTCCAATTCTTTTGGAAAAACTCTTTTTTTATTGTACAGATTCCAGCCCCTGAATCAATATAAGCAACAAAATATTCTGCTTTATATTTTTCATATAACATCCCTACTAGGAGTATATCGAGAATGAGCTCGTGGTCATTTGATCTTCCATATTCTATCATCTGCCACAAATTTCATTATATTCTCCAGTTGTTTTCAAGGTTTGTGTTTCTCGATAAACTCAAGCCCAAGAACCAATTGATCTGGTTCTTTTCCTGTGTTTCCTTTGATGTGAACTTCCCATTCTCTTATATTGATAATTTTTTGTAAGTTCCAATCATAGGTTGTTCCGAATAGTATATGGTATTACAAGAAAATTGATATACTTTATCTTGTAATATCAAATACTATTCGACTTCCATCCATCCTTCAGACTTTTTAGTTTTCCTATTATTGAAAAAAAAGTTGTTCTTAGTTGGATTTCTTGGATATGTGTTTTCCTCTATCTTTTACTTGTTATTATATCTCCTTGAAAGATAATCTTCTTGATTCCAGTTTAAGACTTTGATTCATTTTTAGAATCCGTTTGTCTTGAATTTGGATATTTGTTTCCTGTATAAAAGAAAACTCTATTCTTTCTGGATAAATTGTCAGAAAAACTTTTTCAAATATTTTTGTTATTTAAATAAATATATTTTGTCTAGACCATAAAGTTATTGGTTTCTAAGAACAAATTCCACTTCTGACGTAAGGGTGAGATTTGAAGCTCTTCCTTTTTCTGCCTTTACAACTTACTTCCAATAAATGTTGGAAGATAATTTTTTTTACAGCATAAAGAAGTATGTTTATTAACACCCCTTAATCGTTTGTAATTATTTTGTAATGATGTCATATGATACAATTTTGCTAATTTTTCTATAAGAAAAGAGTCTCTTTGTGCCAAAGTATCTGGATTGACAGAGACATATTCCCTAATTAGTATTTCTCTCCAGAGACTTGGAATTTTGGCTAAGAAAAATTGCATTGTTATATTCTCTTCATCACCTTAATTCTATCTATATTTAGTTAATAACAAAATATATTTATCCACTAAATAGATGTCATGTAATTCAATACTATACAAAGGTTGAGTATATATATTTTTCTTCTCTGCGTCTTGACTATTAAAATAGTCTATTCTTATAAATTGTGCTTTGATAGTCATTCTTCCGACTATCTCACTGAGAAATTCTCTGACTATGATTGATTCTTTGGTTTCTATCGAAGTCATGTAACATGAAATTATAACTCATCTACTAAGACTCATTTATAAAAGTTTAATGAACCCTTATCTGTTTAAATCAAGTGTTTATGTTGCTTTTCTCATAGCCGATTTCTAATCATTTATGAGATCTCTGTTTTTCAAGTCTAGTACATCAAGGTTAGGTATAACCTCATAAGGATGTATAACTTCCAAAACAAATTTTTCATTGGGTGTTTGGTGCAAGGGAATTTGACTTCTCATTGACCTTGTTCCTGCTAGATGTGCTTCTCCACCAACCTGAAAATCTGTTTGAGGTTATATTATATTTGTATTATGAGATCTCATACTTTCTCTTGGTGGTTAATGAGAAGATGACCAAGTTATTTGCAGGTGTTTCACATCCAGTTGTGTTAATATTCAAATCTACGACTCTGAGATTTGCATAAATTCTGCAATGTCTTGGAGATCATTGAGACCAATACTTTCTAAAGTGGTCAACAGATTAATTTATTTTCTGAGACATTTTTAATTAGACTAATCATTTTTTCTTCGTCAGTTAAAGTTTTGGCTTCACCTTGATCGTCTCTCTTTGATGTAATAAGGGTTAAGTACCAAAGAATAGTGATAGCATTCCTACCGAAGTTCTTTTACTAGAAATTGTTCTTTGATTTTTTCCACTTTTGTGGTACATAATATAACACACTGCCATAATTGTGTACCGTCTTTTATATTTTCCTAAGATCTCTAGAAAAATTATAGGAATTCGATACTATTTCAAAAAAAGTATTAAATTGAATCATAAATTTGTCTTTGAATTCTGATAAATTCCAGTTTAATAAATCCCTATTTCTCAAACCATCATTTCTAATATATATAGACGGTAAGAGGAATTAAATTAAAAAAAAAAAAAAAAAAAAAAACCAATGTCACGTGAGTGAGACGATAAGGTGGCACGCATCCCAACACAAACAAAACAATCCAAATCCGATGCATTATAAGTTTGTACATCTCAGACAATACAATTATGTTAACGTACCACCAAATGGAGATCCCGCCGGAGAAGCTCATCTGGGTGAAGCAAGACCCTGACGGAGTGGCCTTCGTCATCATAAACCGGCCCCAATCTCTCAACTCTTTGACCCGGCCCATGATCGTCGATTTGGCATGCGCCATCAAGACTCTGAGCTCTGATGATTCGGTCCGGATCATCATATTGTCTGGGACCGGCAGGGCCTTCTGCTCCGGCGTAGACCTGACGTCGGCGGAGGACGTGTTCAAGGGGGATTTCAAGGATATGGAGACCGACCCGGTCTACCAAATAGAGCGCTGCGCCAAACCCATCATCGGAGCGATCAACGGCTTCGCAGTTACGGCTGGTTTTGAGATTGCTTTAGCTTGTGATTTCTTGGTGGCTTCTAAACAAGCTAAATTTATCGATACCCATGCCAGGTACTAGATAGCTAAATTTATCGATACCCATGCAAGGTACTAGATTTCCTACTTGTGTTCCAATGAAATTGCTGATCTGGTTGGTGGTATTGGCTGTTTAATTGATTGTTGAATCATCGAATTTATATCAAATCTTCACTAGTGTTGTTTCACAACTGAAGAGAGTTGCAAGTCTTGATTTTTATTCTGATGGATTTGAATTGATTTTGGGTATAATAATCAGGTTTCTTTATGATGTTAAATATTTTTTGTACTTTTTCAAGTGATTAATGGGTTACGCAGGTTTGGAATATTTCCTTCTTGGGGTCTGTCTCAGAAGCTTTCTCGCATAATAGGGCCGAATCGAGCTCGCGAAGTGTCTATGACGGCGATGCCTGTGACTGCTGAGCAAGCTGAAAGATGGGGTTTGGTTAATCATGTAGTTGAAGAAAGTGAAGTACTGAAGAAAGCTCGAGAAATTGCGGAATCCATGATCAAGAATAATCAAGACTTGGTGCTGAGGTATAAAGCAGTTATAAATGACGGATTCAGAATGGATCTGGGTCATGCCCTTGCGCTGGAGAAGGTAACAAGTGTTTCTGCAGTTTCCCTTTGCTGCTATAATTTCCTTTGATTGTTTTGAAATTGAGTTGTTCGTGAAAATGCTGTCCCAAGTGTAACTTTTTATACTGCTGGATTGGATTGGATTGTTATATATCATCATGATTTTGTTCACAGGAAAGGGCTCACCAATATTACGATGGAATGACTACTGATCAATTTAAGAAAATGCAAGAATTCATAGCCGGCCGGAGCTCAAAGAAACCATCTTCCAAGTTGTGAATTTTGTGTGTTTTTATTGCAGATTATTAAAATGTTTAGTAAATAAATTTGGCGGATCCAGATACACAAATGATTATTCATTTTGCTCCTTCTGTACAGTGCTCATGTGATGGGAGACAATGAACTATTTTCTCTGAGTTTTGTGTAAGGTCCCATTTCTATTTAAGCTAGAAAGGCCATGGTAACACAGCTCCCTTAACTTGTAAATAATATTTACACGACAAGCTAATCTGGAACCTAAACATCCTCAAAACTGAGAAGGACCTTGAACAAGCAGAAAACAATTGGGGAATGGAGCTAAGGCTTTCTGTTGTTCGTTAAGCGAGAAGAAACAACTGATGGTGCAAAACCACGGATACAAAAACTTGATCCAGATCAAAACAAGGTCCAATGGCTACATTAGTAATAGTCATTTTTGCGAAGCTGCTGAATGGCTTGGGAGTGAACGGATTCGGGAAGCTGATGGTAGCTTAATCTCTCCGTAACTCCAATTGCTCGTGAAATTTTCTTTGATAAAATCTCATTTGGGAAGTCCGGGTACTGCAACATGCGGGTGTTGTATGATGTCAGCTCTTATTTGCTGAGGATAGGGTGGATACTGTTGGGGAATTACACCCCCGAAGCGATGCCAAACACGACGATAATAGTACCCCAAAACTTGCGGAATAAAATAACCAACAAGAACACAAAGATTTACGTGGTTCACCCAATATAGGCTACGTCCACGGAGCACTGCAACTTTTATAACCGGAAGAAATATTACAACAAGTGTATACACCAATACACTCAATATTTCTCACACTCCCAACCCGAGTATACCGAGAAAATAATTTCTCTAACTCACACAAGAGAATTCCCGCACTCAAGAAAAAAATACACTCTTTTTTTCTATGCACTCTCTTTTTATCAAAGCTAAAAAGCTTTTGATTTTGGGATACAATAACTGAAGGAATTGAGCTCTATTTATAACTAATTCTCTCCAGCAATTTTATCAACACAACCGATGTGGGATTGGGATATTTTGAATATTTTATTTTGTGCGGGCCCCTCCACTTACCTAACAATTCTCCCACTTGAAGACTTGATTTCAATCACGTCTTCACATCATCATTGCAGCAGCTCATATCTCCTCATTTATTCTTGCAGTCCAACTGAAGTTGAACACAACTTCAGTTTGTCCATGGTTACCGTCTTCGTGAGCATATCGGCTGGATTTTTACTTCCAGGAATCTTCTCCAGCATCAAGACTCCATCTTCCAGCACTGATCTGATGAAATGGTACCTAACCTGTATATGCTTTGTCCTAGCATGATAAACAGGATTTTTTGCTAAATGAATAGCACTCTGACTGTCACAGTATAATGTGCTATCTTCAAGCTTCTGACCCAATTCCTCCAGAAAGGATTTCAACCATATCATCTCCTTGCTAGCTTCTGTAACTGCAACATACTCAGCCTCAGTAGTCGAAAGCGCAACAATCTTTTGCAGCTTAGACACCCAGCTTACAACTGTACCACCTAATGTGAACACATATCCAGTAGTACTTTTCCTGCCATCCAGGTCACCACCCATATCGGCATCGACAAAACCCTGTAAGCCAAATTTTGATCTCCTGAAGCATAAAGAACAACTAGCAGTACCTTTCAAATACCTGAGAATCCACTTAACTGCTTCCCAGTGTTGCTTTCCTGGATTACTCATAAACCTGCTCACAACTCCCACTGCATGTGCTATGTCTGGTCTTGTGCACACCATTGCATACATGAGGCTTCCGACAGCAGAAGCATAAGGAACCTTATTCATATAAGCCTGCTCCTGCTCCGTCGATGGTGATTGTGCTTTGGTTAGTTTGAAATGACTAGCCAAAGGAGTACTCACAGATTTAGCTTCATCCATATTAAATCTGCTAACCACCTTTTTCACGTACTCTTCTTGAGATAACTTCAAGAATCCATTCACCCGGTCTCTGAAGATCCTCATTCCAAGGATTTGCTTTGCAGCACCCAAATCCTTCATGGCAAATTCCTTTGATAAATCTTTCTTGAGTTTATCAATTTCTTCCAGACAAGCTCCAGCTATCAGCATATCATCTACATATAGCAGTAGTATGATATAAGAACCGTCAAACTTTTTCACATAACAGCAGTGATCAGCTTGACACCTTAGGAATCCATTTTCACTCATGAATCCATCAAACTTCTTGTACCACTGTCTTGGAGCTTGTTTGAGACCGTACAAGCTCTTCTGAAGTTTGCATACCATTCTCTCTTTTCCCCGTACTTCAAAGCCCTGTGGCTGCTTCATATAAATTTCTTCATCTAGGTCACCGTGAAGAAACGCAGTCTTTACATCCAACTGCTCCAAATGTAAGTCTTCCTTCGCCACTAGTCCAAGTACAGTCCTGATAGTGGTTAATTTAACCACCGGAGAGAAAATCTCGGTATAATCAATTCCTTCCCGTTGTTGGAAGCCTTTTACAACAAGTCTTGCCTTGTACCGCTTGCTACCATCATGCTCTTCTTTTAACCGGTACACCCACTTGTTATGTAACGCCTTTTTGCCTTGCGGAAGTTCTGTCAACTCCCACGTCTGATTGGATGACAGTGAATCCATCTCATCTTCCATGGCCAACTCCCACTTGGTTGAATCATCATTTTGCATTGCCTCTTCATAAGTCTCCGGTTCACCTTTGTCTGTCAGCAAAATATAGTGAAGTGCAGGGGAGTATCTATCAGGTGGTCTAATGGTTCTCAAAGATCTCCTGAGTTCAATCACCGGAGTTTGTGGGTCATCATCTTGTGCAGTTTCTTCTTCATCTTCCTGGTTACTGGTTTTCGATTCATTCACAGGAATGTTTGTCAATGGCACTTCATCAGTCTTCTCGACTTCAGGACATTCATCTCCAGCTCCAATGTCTGACTTGTCCTTGTACAGAAGTTTCTCATTAAAGATTACATCCCTGCTCCGAATGATCTTCCGATTTTGGTCATCCCAGAAACGATAACCAAACTCATTATCTCCATAACCAATAAAGAAGCACTTCTTTGATTTCGGATCAAGTTTTGTTCTGCTTGCTGAATCAATATGAACATAGGATAGACATCCAAACACTTTCAAGAAAGAAAGGTTTACTTCTTTGCCGCTCCAAACCTCTTCGGGTATTTTGTAGTCCAGTGGTACCGAAGGTCCTCTGTTGATCAGATATGCTGCAGTGTTAACAGCATCAGCCCAGAATGATTTTGGCAATCCAGAATGCAATCTCATGCTCCTTGCGCGTTCATTCAAGGTCCTGTTCATCCTTTCAGCTACACCATTCTGTTGAGGTGTACCAGGAATGGTTTTCTCCATCTTGATCCCGTTCTGTGCACAATATTTCTTGAACTCATCATCTTCATATTCTCCACCATTGTCAGACCGTAAGCACTTCACCTTCAAGTTGGTCTCATTTTCCACCATGGCTTTCCACCTTTTAAAGGTCTCGTAAACATCAGATTTATTTTTCAGAAAATAAACCCAAACTTTTCTACTCGAATCGTCAATGAATGTGACATAGTATCTCGAGCCTCCAAGGGATGTCACAGGAGATGGTCCCCATACATCAGTATGAACCAGCTCCAACTTTGCTGCTTTCGGTTCTCTACCGCCTTTTGAAAAGCTCACCTTCTTCTGCTTTCCAAAGATACAGCTTTCACATAGTTGGTGTTCAACAGTCTTTAATTCTGGTAGCTTTCCTTTTGACACCAACATCTTCATTCCCTTCTCACTCATGTGTCCAAGTCTATAATGCCATAGACTTGAATTGGCTCCAGCATCCACAGCTGCTAATGTGTCTCTGCAACTGGAAGTCATATACAATGTTCCAGTTTTCTTTCCTCGAGCAACAATCATGGCTCCTTTGTTCACTTTCCAGGAACCATCACCGAAGGTCACATTGTGGCCTTCATCATCGAGCTGTCCCACCGAGATCAGATTGCGTGTCAAATTTGGTACATGTCTGACTTTGTTGATTTTCCAGACAGATCCATTTGACATCTTCATCCGTACATCACCCATACCAACAATTTCCAAGGGTTTTCCATCAGCCAGGAAAACTTTTCCGTAATCGCCAGCGATGTAATTATCAAATACATCGCGATCACCAGTGGTATGAAACGAAGCTCCCGAGTCCATAACCCAAGAATCAACAGGGCTTTCCATGGATAATAGCAGAGCATCATGTACTTCATCAGTGACAGCATTGGCATTATTTTTCATTGATCTGCAGTTCTTTTTCAGGTGACCAGTCTCACCACAGCTCCAGCACTTCATATTCTTTTCAGAGATGTTTTTGTCTTTTCCATTTCTTGACTTGGATCTACCGCGCCATCGGTTGGAACTCCTTTCACCACTCCTGCCTCTTCCTCTGTTATCAAGATTTAGAGCAGATCTCGATGATGTTGCTTCACCCGAGTCTTTCCTGCGAACTTCTTCAGCTAGGATTTGATCTCTAACATCATTGAGTTGTAGTTTTCCTTTTCCAACAGAGTTGCTAACCGCTGCCCGCATCGGTTCCCAAGTTTCTGGTAAAGACGCCAGAAGAATAAGTGCACGAATCTCATCATCAAATTTGATGTCCACCGATGTCAGCTGGGAGACAATCGTGTTGAATTCATTTATGTGTTTTGCCACCGAAGCACCTTCTCCCATCTTCAAGTTGAATAACTTCTTCATGAGATGTACTTTGTTGTTTGCTGATGGCTTCTCGTACATGTCTGACAGAATGGTCATCATCTCCTCCGTGGTTTTGGCCTCCGCCACGTTATGCGCCACGTTCTTTGTTAGGGTCAATCGTATGACACCTAAAACCTGTCGGTCAAGGAGCTCCCAATCATCATCCTCCATCTTTTCCGGTTTCTTTCCTGATAGAGGTTGATGGAGCTTCTTACTGTACAGATAATCTCTTATCTGTAACCGCCAGAACGAAAAATCTGTTCCATCGAACTTGTTGATTCCTGGTCCCGATCCATCATCTCCGGCCATCACTTCTCTAGCCTTAGCAAAAAATCTAAAAAATCTTTTCTGATGTGGAAGATCAGACAAAGCTGCAACCACAGAGCATACTCAGAATTCTTAAGAATTTTCACAACAAGGCTCTGATACCAGTTGTTGGGGAATTACACCCCCGAAACGATGCCGACCACGATGATAATAGTACCCAAAAACTTGCGGAATAAAATAACCAACAAGAACACAAAGATTTACGTGGTTCACCCAATATAGGCTACGTCCACGGAGCACTGCAACTTTTATAACCGGAAGAAATATTACAACAAGTGTATACACCAATACACTCAATATTTCTCACACTCCCAACCCGAGTATACCGAGAAAATAATTTCTCTAACTCACACAAAGAGAATTCCCGCACTCAAGAAAAAAATACACTCTTTTTTTCTATGCACTCTCTTTTTATCAAAGCTAAAAAGCTTTTGATTTTGGGATACAATAACTGAAGGAATTGAGCTCTATTTATAACTAATTCCCTCCAGCAATTTTCTTAACAAAACCGATGTGGGATGAAAGTTATTTTTAATATTTTAATAAATGTGGGCCCCACCCACATTTATTAAAATCTCACCTAACAGATACATCCTTGGAAATTTATAGATATGTACATTAAACATAAGCAAATATCTTTACTTACATTGCATAATAAAGAGTAAAGTACACATACAGGACATTTCCATCAACAAAATCTGATGAAATCCTAGCAACCACGACAAGTTCACCAACGATGATCTTCATATAGATTAAACTGGCCTACGGCATTTTCTTGCCACAAGTTGATATATATCTTCCAAGAATCAACACCGTTGTCCCAGTACCAAGCCACACTACTCTTTTCTATTCACTTGAAAAACGCATTGCAACTCATGCAATCTTTTTTGGTCACCTATACAGTATCTTTAAGTAAAAAACCCAAGGCATTCCTTTTTGAAAAAAAGAAGATGCGATGATGGTTGAAATATCCAAGACAACACTCATTAATCCAAGTATAAATTACCAAGGTTATATGGTAAAATTCAAGTCACTCTCTAGTCTTGTAATCCATTTACTATTTATTAAATAATTCATGAATTCAGTCTTCACAGCATTCAGGTTTCTGGTCTTTGTGAAGCTTCTCCCACAGGCACAACATCTTTCTTGGATTTTGATAATGAGCTAGAATATAATCTGACTCGCATCCAGCATTGTGAAATCGGTCATCATTTACATACTCAATTTTGTGACCATGCTTTTCAAATTGCTCAACCCATATCCCGACACCAACATCTTCAAGTTTAAATAGCTGCCACATATAAAAATAGATAAAATTTGGAGAGTAGTTGGGAAAAAAAAAACACGAAAAAATTCATTTCACTGGTCCTCAGAGGGGAATTAACAGTGATAGATTTAACTCAAGATTTGAGATCCTACCGTGAGTTCCCTCTTCATGTGACCAAGAACTATGAATTTTGCTATGTCCTGGGAAATTATATAACCTGGACCATGAGCCCATGGAGGATACAGAGAATGCGGCCACTCCTACCAAAGAGATTCATCAGCACCACAATTTATAGATGACGTATGTTTAAAGTTAATAGCGTCGTAGGGGAGTAAAACAAATTTCTTTTCGGTGATACCTTGTCACTTATGTACCATTTATTGTCCTTGTCTCTGTGGGGTTCTGAGTCAAAAGATATGCTGCCATACAAGAGTCCATTTGATGGTTTCCCCTTGAGACTTGATAAAACTTCATTTATCCTTACAAAGGCATCGTCATCCGTTTTCATTATAAATTTGGCAGACAATATTTTTGTCTGTTCAATAGAAAACATGAAGCGATCAACAGGGAGAAATAAAGTTTAGTGAATTGTATTCACAAGAAGTATTTCACTTCAAATATAAAACAAACTAACCTACTATATCAAACAATGAGGACTCACTTACTCTCCATATAATCCTAGGACTTGATTTTGCTAATTTATTGAAATAAATTCTCAATCATTGCTAACTTACTAACTTTTCATAATCAAAATAATCCCCGTCATAGCTAAATTGCGAAGGGTCCTCCTCAAGATAGTGCAAAGATATCTGTAACTTGATAACTCGAAATTTGAAGCATTATCTTAATAGGCCCTTGGTTGAAACGTCTACCACCTGATGTGTGGTTAGAAAAAAAGTACGGATAATTCCTTTTCAAGCTTTTCTTTTATCAATTGTCAACATCACACCATGCTTAGTTCTATCACGTAGAACAGAATTATGAGCACTCATGATGGCAAACTTCTCATCAAGTATGGCTTCATATGAAGACTTAGTAACACCTTTTGTTCTTCTAGAATTCTTTCCGGCCAAAGATCCCCACACACTCTTTGAGTCAGTGATCTAAATTCAACTTTCGCACTACTTCTAGCAACGACATTTTGTTTTCTCCTCCGACAAATGACTTTAACTGTCCCGTTTAATGAACAGTACCCTAAAGTTGACCTTCATCAGTAACTTAACCTGCCTGTCCAATTGGCATCTGTATATACTTAAATTTCCCTTTTAATCCTTTTCCCTGAAGAAGAGTTGTTTTCCTGTATCCTCTTGAGATACCTAAGATCATCCAAGCTTCATATCAACTTCTATTGGAATGTTCAATGGTTATCTACAATCGTCCCAATTTTTTGCAAGAGATCTTTGATGTATTTTCATTGAGACACTACAATACCATCCTTCGACCTGCTACTTCCATTCTAGAAAATGCCTCCACTGGCCCAAATCATTAACCTCAAAATCCTTGGCTATACTTCAATCTGCTCACCAAATGTGTGTTTGATGGATGTTGTCCAACTTAGAAAGATTACAAATGTTACAAGACAAAACAGCTGAAAACGAAAGAGGACTCTACTCTGTCACATAGTCATGATTTTGAACATAGACGAAATCAACCAATAGAACCTGTGCAGCCTATCAGGTAATTCTTCATCTCCTTCAGCTATTCACACAGAATTTAATGATCTTGAAATTCCTATTGCTCATAGAAAAGGCACTATGTCTCCTGCCAAACAGCTAATATCAATATTTATTTCATATGACAAGTTGTCTTCTTTTATTGCTTTCACTTCACAATCCAATGCAAAAATTCCTAAAAATGAACATGAGGCTCTTCAAATTCCAAAGTGAAAGGAAGAAATCCTTGAGGAGATGAGAGCTCTTGAGAAGAACGAGACCTGAAGTGTCATGACACTACGAACTGGAAAGACAAATGTGGGTTGCAAATGGATGGATACAACTCTGATGGGTCATTGGAGATATACAAGGCAAAACTTGTAGCCAAAAGCTTCAAGCAAACATATGGAATTGATTATGAATCTACATTTGCACCTATTGCGAATTCAAAGCAACACAAGTTCTATTGTTGCTGCAAACCTAGAGTGGGGACTACAACTTCTTGACATAGAGAATGTCTTTTTGAATGGAAATATGGCTGAAGAAGTATACATGAAAATTCCACCTCGATTTCATTCAGAAAGTGAGAAAGGAAAAGTTTACAAACTTGAGAAATATTTATATGCCTTGAAATAGTCTCCAAGTGCATGTTTCATTAGATTTAACTCCGCTCTCATTCGGCTAGGATACACTTAGGAAAGGTTGATCATGCTATATTCGTCAATGATGAGAAGTTGGAATGAGGGTCATCCTCATCGTGTACGTAGAGTAAATTCTTTGAGATTGATAAACTCAAGAAAAAAAAATTGATAGAAGAATATGAAGTCAAAGATCTAGGATTCTTGGGATACTTTCTCGGTGTGGAGATACCTATTAATTAAAGAGGGTAGTTTCATCCCTTAAAACACTCTTCGCTTACTACATGAAACTGGAAAATTGGGTTGTAAGCCTGTACGAACACCTCTAGAAAAAAAATTGGGCAAGCAGGACATTGGAAGGTACCAATGTCTGGTTGGTAAGCTACTTGTTCCTCACTTGGCCTACATATGTTGCATGTGTTGTAGGTTAACACAAGCATTCACCCACATAGAGACATTTAGAAGCTGTGAACTATATTTTGAGATATCTAAAGGGAAATTGATAACAGAAGCATCGAAAGATGTGTTGATGGGAGTGAAGGTTACAAATCAACTTCTGGATATTGATCCAAATTGTGGAGAAATGAGAAAGAAATCGTTGTGGTAAGGAGTAGTGCTAAGGCTAAAATTTGCGCCATTGTTCAAGGAATGTGTGAACTTATTTGGCTGGAAAAGTTAATGTAAAACTTGAAGATTACTATCAGCACACCTATCAAATCGTATAGCAATAGCAAATCTGTCATTAGCATCATGAACAATTCAATCCAACATGATAGGATGAACATTGAAATGATAGACCAAAGCTTCGTTGAGAACGAAATAGAAGGAGGCGTGCTATATCTCTACTCATGCACAAGAATTGACGTCTTGACCAAGAATCTGTTAAAACCTATGTATTGGAAGTCTTCTTAACAAGCTTGGAATGCAAAATATCTATTTGTAAGCTTGATGTAGAATGTTGAAATTTAGTAAATAATGAAGAAGATATGATGGGTGTGTGTGTGTGTGATTTCCTTTCCTTTAATGACTAATTAGAATAGGATTAACGATTATATATTAGGATAATATTTTTAGAATCAATTAGAGATTTAAATTCTTTATCATGTTAAATTGTAAACGTGTATACATTGCAGGCTGTAAAAGTTCAGCAGAAATGCAAACAAGTTTCTCACAAATATTCTTGTTTCAGTTGCACACATAATTTCCTCTTTTTTGTCTTTAATTAGGTAATATAAAGCGATGGTTTTATAAGTGAGAAGGCTATAATAGTCAACGAAAGGCATCAACTGGATATCTTTGTATGCTTGTGCTTCCTTCCATAGCTTGAAGTTCACTTCTTTATTCACATATATGCTGCAATTTTACATCAAAATAAAAAGAATACAATTACAAAAGAAAAAGACAAATGATCTTTACATACATTTATAATCTAGCTATATACATACACACAGTTGCGCTTGCTTCATATGGTTGTTTGCCTCTTTCGATTTTGAAATGGCAATAATGCCATCTTATAATTGCCTCTTTCTATTTGAAATGACAGGTAATGTCGTTTTCCGCTTACATTATTGATCATTTTTTTAACTTAATTTCCTTCAAATTGATTTTATTGTATCAATGTAATTCATAGACTTTATAATTGTCTCTTCTTATTGGCTATGGAAATTGACATGAGAGGATGAAGAGGAAGTGTACGTCTTTTGATGCTCTAAGTTAAAGTTAATTGACTTGAATGTTAAATAAACTGACAAATGTTGGTTTTCTACTAGTTTTCTAACATTTATATATATCACATATACCAATAAGATGTTAATGATTCAGTTTGTTCTCTCATTTTTATGGTTGAATATTAACCATAGTAAACTTAATGCAACACAGGTACACATACGGAGTCGAGAAGCTGCAAGTGTAGCAAGGGACGAAACAGCGCACGACCGCGCATATGGGTGGTCGCGACTTTGTGTGGTGTCAGGTTGGTTGTTGGCTGGACCAGGGTGTGTAGCTAGGGTCTAGGCGGGGTCTTAGGGTCCCGAAGTAGGTCGTAATGGTTGGTTAGGGTCCGGTTGGGTGGAAATAACTGCTGGAGCCGTAAGTTACAAGCTTGCATGCATGGGGTGTTGTTCGCAACTTAGGGCTGCTGTTTTGGGTTGTTTAAGGGCTGGTGCATGTGTATGGGCTGGAACGGGGTCGTACCTTATGTCTAAGGGTCGAGTCTAGGGCTTGTTTTGGGATTGATTTGAGTTAGAATCGATAGGAAGTCGTACGGAACGCAGAAGTGCTATAGCGTTACTCTTTGGGTAACTTGTGTCTATTTGGTTTGTTGTGCATGGTACGGGATTCGGGCATGGTTCGGGGCGGGTTTAGGGCCTTGGGCAGTCGGTTAAGATGTATTTCATGTATGGGTCGAGTCCCAAGTCGATTGGTACGTCCTAAGTTGTAATGACCCGAATTCTTATTTAGAATGAAGTACAAATTAAGAGATAATTAAAGAGTTGTTAATTAAGTATTATTAAGGAATTGATAATTCGGGATCAAGCTGTTGGGATCCACCGAATTTAAAATGGATAACCGATCTACTTCAGATTACATTATCCTGAGAAATCCAACTAGACGAGTGAGATTCTGACACGTGGCAGATAAGATTGATTCGGATTTTCTGAACTAGCCCGGATGCAGACTATAAATGGAAGCTGATTCTTTTGTTTTCTGCACCGCATTCTTCAGAGATAGTTCTAGCCATACACCTTAGTTTTCTAGTCAGTTTCTAGGGCACTTTGGTGTCGGGAAGTTTCAGAGCTAGTGTCGACTCGAGGAGGGGTCGGTGAACTGAGATCAAGACATCATCAGCGGGCTGAAGACGGACGCAGATATAATCATAAAGCCTTAAATATTGATTTAAGGATCACTAGGGAGAACTTTGTAACATGTTTGGTAATTCAGGATCTGGTTTGATAGTGATTTCATTATGTTTGTATTGTCTAGGTTCAGAGCTTTCTGTCAGATTGTTTTAGTGAGGTACGTGATGTACTGATTGAGATATCCAAGCGTAGTATACACACTTATATGCTGCATATTTATCTGCTGCATGATACATGTTTTACTGCTTTGACATATTATGCATGACATATCATGTTGAGCCTGATATCTTTTGAGATATACCTCGTCTGTTGAGGCCGCTCAGCCCTATTCTGTATTGTGGACGATGGGAAATCGAGAGCTACAGTGTCCGACGGGACCCGTGGGCTCTGATGACCAGGACATTGTAGGTCCACGTCTCATGATGCACTTTAGGGGCTATTTTGGGCATAAATTTTAGTATGTTAGGGCGGGCAGCAAGTCCGATGACGATCTAACGAGGTTCATGATGTTTGTAAGAATGTATGACGTGCAAAATAATTATTTTTGAGGTATGTGATTTGTCTTGTGGCCAAATTATGTTACGGGTTTGGAAGCCGGATAATGTGTCCGAGGACCTCTCCGACCTCTTCGGAGGAATTATGTTATGTTAGGAAGCGGACATCCAGTCCAAGGACTGTGGTGATCTCTGTCGGCCCAGTACTGTGGTTTAGTTTGATCAAACGATTTATGTGTATGGGCAACTTGCATTGAACATAACTCTACGCAAAATGATTTAAATATGATGATTATGACGAGCAGGAAAATATGATTTTATGGAAATTTTTATTCTGGAAAGTCGCGTTATACATATTTATGCTTATATTATTTTATGTACGAGCTATGTTTACATTGCATGAATTTTTATCACGTATTACTTGTTATTCACGGTTTATGCATGCTGTGTCATTAGGCTCATTAGACTTGATCGATGCAGATGATGAAGTTGAGGAGACGGGAGACGGTGACCAGTGAGCAGGCTCGGACTAGTGACAGTGCAAACCCGAGGACCTTGTAGTTTATGGGATTTAAATTATGCACGTTTAAAATTATTTTCTCAAATTTTATTGCTCGGGTTTTGGTGATTAATAAGTTGGGATTTTTTTATTAGATTTTTTCAAATTATGGTGGATGTTTTAAATTAAGGATTTTTTAGTTTTGGTATTTAAATAATATTATGTGTGGTGACCGTTATTTATTTTACGAGTTATATTTATAACAAATTATTTAATAAGAAAATTCAAAATTTTCCGCAAATATTAAAATAGTACTATTTTAAGACACATGTTGTCACAATAATTAACATGAAATTTTATTTCACAATTATCGTAAGAGTTTCCTCTAATTATATTTATAATTTCAACAACTAATCATAATCCTACAAGAATATAAGCAAAATAATACAATAAAGACAAACATTTGTTTTCTTAATTTATATTACTCTTAATGTGTATTCATGTGCAGGCATTTGTTTCTTGCTAGTTTATAAAAAAAGCAATATCCAATTTTTATATGTCACGGGCATATAGAAGGGTCAATAAATAATAAAGAGATGCAAATTTTTATCTAAACCCTCCCCTTGAATATATAATAGCGTCATTTGATGTCAGTAATAGATTTTGAGTGATTAAATCAAGTCATCCCAGTTGAAGTGATTGACTTACAAGTCCAATGAAGAAGCGGACAGCCACATCCCCAGACTGTATGGAATCATATTTCATCCAGGTTCTTCTTATGGCCATACGCCTCTCAAAGTTAATCCCAGCAGAGAAAACCCCAATTAGCTAGAAGTGCAAGCCTTTTATTAGAGAGTGATGGGGCTCTGAGGTTTTGAGCATCAGCCAAATCTACATCTTCAGTAACAGGAAGACCTTTTGCTAGGAGAGACATAATGGTCAAGCCACCATTCACACTGACTCTAGCTATTAACTAACCAGGGTTCGAGATTCTACAATTGCATAATAATAATCATTAGTAATTCGTATATAGCAAGAGAGTGATGGCAAACCAATCAAGGAAACCAATCTAGGGTGCTCTTAATTATTACATAGCCCAAGCAGTTGCTACCAACATTTTGAAATGCCAAAAAAACTTACATCTCGATGTGCAAATGATGTTTCATGCCTTCCATTCACTGTCAAGGTAGTATTGTCAAATGGATTTAAGATTAATGAGTGTGACAAATGTGTTTACATTAAAAGCACTCGAGAATCTTATGTGTTAGTATATCTATATGTGGATGACATGCTAATAATGGGGAACAACCAAGAGTTGATTAAGGGTACAAAGAAAATGTTGACAACACATTTTGATATAAAAGATATTGGTATTGTTGATGTAATTCTAGGGATTAAAATCTTTAGAACTCCAAAAGCAATAATCCTATCTCAATCTAGGTTTAAGACCAGCCCTTAAAAATAATTTTTTTAAAAAAAAGAGGAGTCAAGGTTTAAGACCACCCCTTCATAAAAATAATAAATAAAAAGAAAAATAGAGTTCAAGAATCCGACTCCTTATAAATAAATTGAAAAAAAAACAGGAGACGAGGTTTAACATCATGTCCCCTCATAAAAAATTAAACAAAAAAAGAAATCGAGTTCAAGACCTTAGCCCCTTATGAAGAATTTTTTTAAAAAAAAGTGGAGCCGAGGTTAAGACACTAGCCCCTCATAAAAAATGAGAGAGAAGTCGAGGTTCAAGACCTCAGCTCCTCATAAAAAAATAAACAAAAAGAGAAGTCAACCTCAAAACCTCGGCCTTATAAATAATTTTTTTAAAAAAAGAGAGGAGCCGAGGTTCATGACCCTTGCTTATAATAAAATATTTTTTTTAGAAAAAAAGAGTTGTCGAGGTTGAAAACACCGTCCTCTCAAAAAAAATAAAAATTAGAAGTCAAGTTTTAGAACTTATCCCCTTATAAGAAATTAAAAAAAAAAAAAAGAAGAGCCTAGGTTTTACCCCAGCCGCTCACAAAAAAATTAAATAAAAATAAAAACCGAGTTCAAGACATCGGCCCTTTATAAAAAATTTTAAAAAAAAAGCCGTGGTTCAAGAGCATCACCCCTCATAAAAAATTTCATTTTTAGGCACCCGAGAAAGTTAAAATACTTCGATTTGGGTGTTTATTCATTGTTATAGCAATCCCGCCAACCCCAATTGCGGAGCGTTGTACAACTGAAATTTAGGCACCCCATATTGTTATTTTTAACAAATTCAAGGACTAAATGGTACTTAAAAAATCACTCCAAAAAATAAAAAAAAGAAAAATAAAAAGAGTTCAATGGACTCCTAAAAGACGACTGTTTTACGAATTACTAGTTAGCTATATGATTTTGCTGCTGTTAAAAAATACACACCATTTTTTATTTTTATATTCTAATGAAATTTTGTATCATTTCTAAAAAAATACCCTATTATTATGCTGTGAGACCAAATATACTGCTTTAAAATAACAACATTACATATACATATACATATACATATACATATACATATACATATACATACACATACACATACACATACATACATACATGTGTTTGGAGATCATGGGCAAGGCTTAGGTGATGTGTTATCATACCTTTTAGTAATTGTAAGTTTCTTTTAAAATTTAATAAATAATTAATTTCGTTAAAAGTTTTAATTTTTTGCATTGTATTACTATTACTATTATTTTCACAACATAATGATGTATTGTGGTCATGATATAGTCCCTTGGAAATGAAATTTCAAGATCGAAAGATATACAACTTAATAATGAGTAATTGATTAATAATTTTGAAAAAAATTGATAAAAGATAGGTTAGGGCCTTTAAGCTTGCCTACCATAACTTGGGATGCTATTTTTTCAAAAGGTACTTTGATATTTGTGGAGGCAAGCTAAAATAGTCTTGATAAAGTTTTTAATATGCGTTCGAGTGTGTAGACTATGTGAAAGTTTGATTTGATTAAAAATGAAACTTTTAAATAGTTTCTAGCGATTTCAATGGACTCATAAAGTAAGTTGTGCGGGCCATTTTCGTAAAGAAAATACGGATACGAATTACTTTCTATAAGAGTTCATTGGGTAATCGTGCAAGCACAGAACTGACCTCGAGACGTGACATAATTGTATCAAAATGAGTTAACAATTAAAATTAATTATGTTATCTTTATCTTTCAATTTGATTAGATCTTCGTCATCTCATCCATGAGCTTGAGATAAATTAAAACTAATATAGTGTTTTAGTGATATCTTTATTGCTCTCTAATGAGATAAAAAAATGAGTAATATGTGAGACGGGTCAACCCTACCGATATTTACAATAAAAAATAATATTCTTAGCATAAAAAGTAATAATTTTTCATGGATGACCCAAATATGAGATCTATATCACAAAATACGACCCGTCACTACAAAAAAAAAACACGGCTAACCGTCGCTAAAACCGTCGCCTAAAGGGTTAGGCGACGGTTTGGTGATCCGTAACCGGAGGTCGCGTCGCCTTCTCTCAGCGACGGTTTTTCAATAACCGTTACACAGTAGCGACGGTTTTGTCGAACAATACCGTCGCTAAGTTAGCAACGGTTTATTAAACAGTCGCTAATATAACGACGGTTTAGTTAAACCGTCGCTTATATTAGCAACGTTATTTATCAGAATACCGTCGCTATTATTCGACGAATTAAAGCAACGGTTTTAGTATATAACCGTCGCTATATTAAGCGACGAAATTTGACATAGCCGTCGCTATAGTAAGCGATGGTGTAATATACAACCGTCGCTATATTTAGCGACGGTTTTAAAAAACCGTCGCCTTCTTCTATTAATTTTTTTAAAATTTCCCTTAAATATGTATAAAAATATATTGTGTCCAATACAATTAAAAAAAAAATAACAAAATTTGAGAAATGTAATCATATTACTAATCTACAAAGGTTAATGAAAGTACATGAAAGTGTTTGGTACAAATGTCCTAAAAAAAAATCAAAAAAAACTATCCTCAGGTGACTGGGTCTCGACATCGTCGTCATCTCCATCCCTGTACCCCTGCGTCGGAGGAACATAACTTTGTGATAATCTGTGGGTACGAGATGAAGAAGCAACTGATGCGCCAAGTGATCGACCCCTGTGAGAAGTGCCTGGTCCGTGCGGCCTGATGTATGCACAGTAGCTCCCTGTGACAAGCCTGCAACTAGGACTCGGACCTGCTCTTCTAGTGACACCATGCGATCTCTCAGCATGGCGATCTCCGCCTCTGTTGCCTGCATCCTCTCGTAAAGTTCATCGTTACGGCGTAACGATGAGTCTAGAGTCTGTCGCATGTCTGCCATCTGCTGGGACTGAGACGACTGACTGACACCCGATGACCCACCACGTCTACCCGGAGCCATCTCATCTGGATATAAGGTGCTGGCCATCGACCCACACCCGTACATCCTCCCCTTCTTCTTCTCCCCAACCACACTCTTGAACATGCTGTTCACCGACCGCGGGCTGGGAACAGCATGCTCTGATCCATCATCTACAGGGGTCATCGACTCAGCCATGTAGCGCTCCATCTCCTCCTGTGATGTCGATAAAAAATGAATCATATCGATTATTCTTAATGTAAACGTTAATGTGAATAATGATATTTCATAAACTTACGTGGAGCAGGCGTGATCGCGTGTCAACGAACGATCCATCGTCATGTCGATGTGTGTGAACGTATAGCTCCCATGACGTTGGATCTCTGCCATGTCGTGCTCGCTAAAATAAACTCATTAATTGTAAAACATTAACATTTATAAATCTTGTCCGTGAGCGCTGTACGTCTTCGCACCTGCAATATGTTTCGTCGTCCCTGTACCTTGACCTGCAGGCTCGCTGTTCCTGTTGGCCTTGTTCTTCGCGGCTCTGTCCTGCCAATCCTGTTGCTGCCAGGTAGCAGTCCAAGCAGCCCATTTCTCAGGCGTGACCGTCTGTGGATGATGGCCACTAGTCCTCCAGCCGTGAATGGTCCGACGGTATAAGGTAGCAGTGGTACGGAACCACAAGTCCCGTACCTGAGCATCAATGTCAACAGCCCATGTATACCTCGTCTGCAATATTTTTTTTAAGTTAATCGTTTAATAAAAATTGAAACATTTTATAGTAAATAGTAATTGTTTTAATAAATACTTACACAGAACTGCTCCCAGTACCACTGCAAATGCTCAGGTGTCACATACCTCCACGACCAGCCGGGATCACATGTCTGCAGTGAGAACTGAGCCGATATGTATCTCGAGACACAACTATTATGTGGGAAAAATCTATAACCAGGAAAACATGTCGTCGTAATCTTTTTTGTAAAAGAATTCAATAATTAGAAAAAATATTTTCAAACAATTACTTTAAGTTTTAAAAAAAAAAAGTTACTTACATCCCATCCCTGATGGTGAGCTCAATCCTGTTATCAGGCGGTGGAGGAGGCGGGGAATCATCGCGATGTCCAGACATAGTGTGTAAACTGCAAACCCAAAAATTTCGTTAATATAAAGACTTTAGATAATGAATTAAAGTTTTGAACATGCAATACACAATATTAAACATTTAGTACACGGAAATTTATATTAATCGTTGTGAAACAAACCTAGTCACTCTGATGACATTGTCGTTCGTCATCGTCGGTTGGAACAGATTCATCTCTTTCACTATCAGTGGAGTGTACATCCATTTCAATGTCATACACAACATCGACATCGACATCGACAAGATTTTGCGATGCTAACAGAAATTGAGTTTCAACAGCATGTGTTTCACTGTCATTGTTCTGAAAAGCATTTGTGATATCCTCGGGTGAGGTAACAGGTGCGGTGACATCAGAGACATAAGCTCTTTGACGCAAACTGCTCACATACATCCATTCTGAAACAGCTCTTCTTGTCGTAGGATATCTCAAATAGACCACTTGTGACGCTTGTGTCGCAAAGACAAATGGCTCCCATGAACCTAATCTTCTGTTACAATTAACATCTACAATCTTGTACTTACTGTGTACGCGCGTGCCTGAACGAGGATTGATATCAAACCAAGAACATTTGAAAAGTATTGCTTGCTTCAGTGGGAGACCAGAATACTCAACTTCAATTACTTCTTGTACTTGTCCGTAATACTCTGTACACTCTCCACGTTTGTACTGACCGCTAACTTGAATGCCTGAGTTGTTTGTTGCTTTATAAGTTGTATCATTNTTTGGATTTAACGTTCTCTCTGCGAATCGAGGCTTGAAATATGATAGTATTTGCAAAATCATTTATTTTTTACATACGTTAATCAAATATACAACATGAAAACTGGCAACAAAATTTTTTTAAATTCTAATTTCGATAAATTATAATTTCAGTTATTTTTTTAAATGAATTATCACTACAAAAAAAAAGAGTACGACGGCCCAAACCGTCGCTAAAAGGGTAAGGCGACGGTTGTAGCGACGGTTTGGAGATCCGTAACAAGAGGTCGCGTCGCTATCTATCAGCGACGGTTTCTCAAACACCGTCGCCCGTAGCGACGGTTTAATTGAACAAGACCGTCGCTATTTTAGCGACGGTTAACGAAGAAACCGTCGCCACTTTAGCGACGGTTATAAACACATCGTCGCTAATATAAAGCGACGGGTTTCGAAAAAACCGTCGCTATATGAAACGACGGTTTTTGTAAAACCGTCGCTATATTAAGCAACGGTTTTTAAAAGAACCGTAGCTTAATGAAGCGACGGTTGTCGGTAGATAAGAAATTAAAATTAATCAAAACACTATGCCAAATTTCATAGATACAATACACCGAAAAAATTAAATTTAAATGTTAAATTTTCTGTAAAAAAAACGCTTTAAAAACTTAACTTGCGTGAAGATATGCAGATCCACGTAACGCTGGAAGATCAAACCGACGAACAAATCTACGAAATTAATATAAAAATATGTTAGTACAAAGTAAAAAAAACCGATAATGCGAAAAAATTGATAGACTTTCGCTACAAAGTAAAAAAAACCGAAAAGACGAAAATCGCTGAAGTAAAAATGTTCGAGAACTTCAGTATATAAAGAATCATAGCGACAGTTAGTGAAACAATCGTCGCCATTAGCAACGATGTTGGTTAACCGTAGCGACGGTTTCATGAAAAAACGTCGCCGATCTAGATCGACGACGGTTGTTGTTCAAATGTCGCTATTCGTGACGGACAAGAATAACCGTCGCTATTAGTGACGGACAAGAATAACCGTCGCCACATATGGCGACGGTTTTTATTATACCGTCGTACATATAACCGTCGCACAAAATAGCGACGGGTTTTGACAAACGGTCGCTAATATAACGACAGTTAATGTCAAACCGTCGCTACAATAGCGACCGTTTTTGATAAACCGTCGCATACTTTTGTAGGCGACGGTTTAATGAAACACCGTCGTTATAATAGCAACGGTGTATAAAAAACCGTCGTCATATGAGCGACAATTTTTGAAAAACCGTCGCTAGATAGCGACGGTTGTTTAATAACTGTCGCTATATCAAGGAAGCGACGGAATTATCAAAATCCGTTGCTAAAATTGCGACGGTTTAGTAAAAACCGTCGCTATACTAGCAACGGTTTGTCAGAAACGGTCGCTATTTTCACTTTTTTTTGTAGTTCGATAACTCAAATCATCCACCAGCTATCAGTCTAGCTAAAGGTAATTAATACTCTTATCATATTCAGATATTGAGTAGTAACTTGTGAACACACAACACTATACAAGATAAATAATAATAATAATAATAATAATGATGATGATGATGATGATGATGATGATATTAAAAATTTGTTAACGTTGCAGAGGAAAAAAAAAAGAAATAAAATTTTGAAAAACTCGCTCGAAAAATGATTCCAAAAAAGGGGGGGGGTTTTAACCCCTGCATATAAAGAAAAGGGCAGTTAACCTCCTTTCAAAATTTTTTTTCCGCTCCTCTCTTATGATGGATAAAGAAACGATCGCCTCAAGCAGCGACGGTTTTCGGTAGATAAAAATTAAAATTAATCAAAATACTATGCCAAATTTCGTAGATACAATACACCGAAAAAATTAAATTTAAATATTAAATTTTCTGTAAAAAAAAACGCTTTAAAAACTTAACTTGCGTGAAGATATGCAGATCCACTTAACGCTGGAAGATCACACCGACGACCAAATCTACGAAATTAATATAAAAATATGTTAGTACAAAGTAAAAAAAAACCGATAATGCGAAAAAATCGATATACTCTCGCTACAAAGTAAAAAAAACCGAAAAAGCAAAAATCGCTGAAGTAAAAATGTTCGAGAACTTCGGTATATAAAGAATCATAGCGACAGTTAGTGAAACAACCGTCGCCATTAGCAACGATGTTGGTTAGCGACGGTTTTATGAAAAAACGTCGCCGATCTAGATCGGCGACGATTGTTGTTCAAATGTCGCTATTCGCGACGGACAACAATAACCATCGTTATTCGCGACAGACAACAATAACTGTCACTATTAGCGACGGACAAGAATAACCGTCGCCACATATGGCGACGGTTTTTATTATACCGTCGTACATATAACCGTCGCACAAAATAGCGACGGGTTTTGACAAACGGTCGCTCATATAGCGACGGTTAATGTCAAACCGTCGCTACAATAGCGACCGTTTTACATAAACCGTCGCATACTTTTGTAGGCGACGGTTTAATGAAACACCGTCGCTATAATAGCAACGGCGTATCAAAAACCGTCATCATATGAGCGACAGTTTTTGAAAAACCGTCGCTAACTGTCGCTATATCAAGGAAGCGACGGAATTATCAAAATCCATTGCTAAAATTGAGAAAAACCGTCGTTATACTAGCAACGGTTTGTCAGAAACCGTCGATATTCTCACTTTTTTTTTGTAGTTCGATAACTCAAATCATCCACCAGCTATCAGTCTAGCTAAAGGTAATTAATACTCTTATCATATTCAGATATTGAGTAGCAACTTGTGAACACACAACACTATACATGATAAATAATAATAATAATAATAATAATAATGATATTAAAAAATTGTTAACGTTGCAGAGAAAAAAAAAAGAAATAAAAATTTGAAAAACTCGCTCGAAAAATGATTCCAAAAAATGGGGGTTTTAACCCCTGCATATAAAGAAAAGGGCAGTTAACCTCTTTTCAAAATTTTTTTCCGCTCCTCTCTTATGATGGATAATGAAACGATCGCCTCAAGCAGCGAGAAAGTATCTGATCTCGAGCTTCCTGAATCTGAAAACTCAACAAATGAAATCGAAATTCTACACCCAGGTGGAAATGTGGAGACTTTTGGCCGCCCGGTTCTTCAAGAACCTGTACTCCAGGCGGGTAATCTGGTGCTTCTACAGAACGTTGAAAACCCTGGTGAAATTGTGGAGACTTCTGGTCAAGAATCTGGACTCGAGGTGCCTAATCACGAAAATTCTTATGTAGTCCAGGAAATTAGGATCGGAAATATCGAAAATGAAGATTTTGGCCTCATGGGTAATCGCGAGAATTCTCGCCCCCGTCAATTTGGTTGCCTAATCTCGAAAATTCTTATGTAATCATTTATTTTTTACATACGTTAATCAAATATACAACATTAAAACTGGCAACAAAAAATTTTTAAATTCTAATTTCGATAAATTATAATTTCAGTTATTTTTTTAAATGAATTATCACTACAAAAAAAAAGAGAGTAGCGACGGCCCAAACCGTCGCTAAAAGGGTAAGGCGACGGTTGTAGCGACGGTTTGGATATCCGTAACAGGAGGTCGCGTCGCTATCTATCAGCGACGGTTTCTCAAACACCGTCGCCCGTAGCGACGGTTTAATTGAACAAGACCGTCGCTATTTTAACGACGGTTAACGAAGAAACCGTCGCCACTTTAGCGACGGTTATAAACACACCGTCGCTAATATAAAGCGACGGGTTTCGAAAAAACCGTCGCTATATGAAGCGACGGTTTTTGTAAAATCGTCGCTATATTAAGCAATGGTTTTTAAAAGAACCGTAGCTTTATGAAGCGATGGTTTTCGGTAGATAAAAATTAAAATTAATCAAAATACTATGCCAAATTTCATAGATACAATACACCGAAAAAATTAAATTTAAATATTAAATTTTTTGTAAAAAAAACGCTTTAAAAACTTAACTTGCGTGAAAATATGCAGATCCACGTAACGCTGGAAGATCACACAGACGAACAAATCTACAAAATTAATATAAAAATATGTTAGTACAAAGTAAAAAAAACCGATAATGCGAAAAAATCGATAGACTCTCGCTACAAAGTAAAAAAAAACCGAAAAGGCGAAAATCGCTGAAGTAAAAATGTTCGAGAACTTCGGTATATAAAGAATCATAGCGATAGTTAGTGAAACAACCGTCGCCATTAGCAACGATGTTGGTTAACCGTCGCTTTTATCGACGGTTTTATGAAAAAACGTCGCCGATCTTTTGTTCAATATCGCTATTCGCGACGGACAACAATAACCGTCTCTATTACCGACGGACAACAATAACCGTCGCCACATATGGCGACGGTTTTTATTATACCGTCGTACATATAACCGTCGCACAAAATAGTGACGAGTTTTGACAAACGGTCGCTAATATAGCGACGGTTAATGTCAAACCGTCGCTACAATAGCGACCGTTTTTGATAAACCGTCGCATACTTTTGTAGGTGACGGTTTAATGAAACACCGTCGCTATAATAGCAACGGTGTATCAAAAACCGTCGTCATATGAGCGAAAGTTTTTGAAAAACCGTCGCTTGTTTAATAACTGTCCCTATATCAAGGAAGCTACGGAATTATCAAAATCCGTTGCTAAAATTGCGACGGTTTAGTAAAAACTGTCGCTATACTAACAACGGTTTGTCAGAAACCGTCGCTATTCTCACTATTTTTTGTAGTTCGATAACTCAAATCATCCACCAGCTATCAGTCTAGCTAAAGGTAATTAATACTCTTATCATATTCAGATATTTAGTAGCAACTTGTGAACACACAACACTATACATGATAAATAATAATAATAATGATGATGATATTAAAAAAATTTTAACGTTACAGAAGAAAAAAAAGAAATAAAATTTTGAAAAACTCGCTCGAAAAATGATTCCAAAAAATGGGGGGTTTAACCCCTGCATATAAAGAAAAGGGCAGTTAACCTCTTTTCAAAATTTTTTTTTGCTTCTCTCTTATGATGGATAAAGAAACGATCGACTCAAGTAGCGAGAAAGTATCTGATCTCGAGCTTTCTGAATCTGAAAACTCATCAAATGAAATCGAAATTCTACACCCAGGTGGAAATGTGGAGACTTTTGGCCGTCCGGTTCTTCAAGAACCTGTACTCCAGGCGGATAATCCGGTGCTTCTACAGAACGTTGAAAACCCTCGTGAAAATGTGGAGACTTCTGGTCAAGAATATGGACTCGAGGTGCCTAATCACGAAAATTCTTATGTAGTCCAGGAAATTAGGATCGGAAATATCGAAAATGAAGATTCTGGCCTCATGGGTAATCGCGAGAATTCTCGCCCCGTCAATTTGGTTGTCGAGAATCTTCATATCGGAGGCAATAATATACCTATATCCAGGGCTGGTGGTCTCGGAGACGCAACATTGAAGATCTTGAGTGGAATTTCTGCAATTGTTCACTGCTGTGCCGTTGTTTTCGTGGCACTGAAGATTGGGAAGGGGGTTGATGGTTGGAAGAAATCTGGGTTCAAAACAAAAATAACAATTTTCGGTCGAGGTAAATAGATATATGTGCTAAATGGGATTTTTTGTAGTTTCGGTTTCTAGTTGTAAAAAGATTTGGAAATTCTTACTGTAATCAATGGAGAAAATACAAAGGACATTGCCAAGTTTCAAGCTCCAGTACCCTTATTTCTCTGCTATGAGATTCTGGATATAAGTCAGCCTTTTAATTAACTTATAATGCTACTTCCATATAAGACAGATAAAAAATAAAAATTATTTTTCCATGGTTACTTATGTGACCTCTAACTCCAGCATTGTTGATCAAAACGTCCATTCTTCCAAATGCATACCAACAGCCATGGCTCTGGGTTGATCTCGGCTCGATCACGGACCCATTTGCGCTGGGTTGATCTCGGCTCGGCTCGGCTCGTCTGATGCGGAGGAGCCGAGCCCGTTATTGATCTCAGTACACAGCGATTGTAACCGGTCGACACGCCGAGCTGCGGCTATAATTCTGCAGCCGGCTTTGGCCAAGTCCAGACAGAAGTCTAGGCCAATTCCGGACGACGCCCAGGTCACCATCGCCACCTTGTTATCCAGCCAAAGCCATGGCTCCAAGGTGCTCGACTCTCCGCTATTATTCTGCATTTGTGTATTTAATTAGTACTCGAACAGTTGCGGAATTTATTTACTTCGGATCGGAGGACTGAGCAGAAACGACCAAATTAAAAAGACTCCAACTTTGAAAAGAACGTTAGAAATTATGAATAATTGATTGGAAAAGAAAGTAATCTATATATCATTCCTTGTGTTTTTTGTGCAATGAATTCTGCATGCAAAGCACCTGAAAACAGAAGAAAAATGCAATCAACTTTAATGCATTCCACAGTAGACAAAGCTAGCTACATGTGGAGGCTAGTCGTGATTTCAGGTGCATATATAGTTAAAAGAAAGCTTTTGTCGTCATTCACAGTATATAATTATCTCATAAATATCACATACATACAATATAATATTCCGTACGTTTTCCAGTGAAAAAGGGTTACTTGTACCATTTCATTGGAAAATCCAATGAATTCTTCCATTAGTAGAACTAGTTATAAGCACAACAAATTAAGATGAAACAATATATAGATCGAACAGGCTATGGTTGTTAGGAAAATTAAAAAAAGAAGCAGCAAAATATCGATGTGCTAATAATTTGAAAGGTTGTCTGCTGGATCCTCGATCGTGAGTCGCGTTTTTGTTCCTTACACGACTAAAAGATTAGATAGCTACTCCCCTGTTTCTGTTCCAAAAGTACGTAGTTAATTTTGTTAGGATTAGTTTTCGAGAAAAAAAATTAAAATATTTATTTAATCGATAGTGTGATATATATTATTATTAAATATTAACTTCTTTTTCATTAGAAAAAGAAAGTTGGAATATAATATTAGTGTCCTATATTAATGCATGTGATCGAGTGGTTGTTGTGGTCCTAATTAACATAATCGGAGGACCTGTCAAGGTGGCCAATGCCGTCGCATTTTAATTTAATGATCAATATATCTAGCATTATATTCCTGCCTCTCAAAACTCATTTTATTGCCATGCATGTGTTCTAACTTCTCTTGGGAACTAACAAATATTTCTCAAAGAATTAACGCATGGAAAATAGCATATTAAATGTAAAAAAAAAAAAAAGAAAAATCAGATTAAATTTGCACTTTAATGTATGTATCACTACAAAAAAAAATCGACACATCTTAAATTATGCATACACTAATATTTATTATTTATTGTATACTCTCTCTAATGTTTATTTGATATTTAATCGTTCGTCGTTGTTTCCCGAGTTACAAATCTTAAAAGTCTCAAAATTTTAATATGTAATTTAGACGATAATCAAGGAAACTTAATAAAAATTGTTGTACTTAATGAAGTTTTTTATAATTTGAATAATAATTTTCTTACATTACATATATTATTCACGATCAATTTAGTTTTTATTTGTGTTTTAATTACACATTTAAAATTTTCATAATATCCAATTTTATCAAAATTCATTCATCTAATAAATGACGAGAATTTCGATTTTTTGAAAAATATTTATTTATTTTTTAAAATTTTGACAGACAAAATAGTATATAATTTTCTAAATTTTTTATATTTTTTATTAATAGCAGTTCCACTCTTGTAAGATATCGATTGCAATGATAAAAAAAACAACGTGACAGTAGAAGATTATTATTCTCATTTGAGCATTTTATTATGCAACTTAATTATCAGAAGTTTAGTATACTTTTTTTTAACATATTCTAAAAAATATTGCAATTTTTAATCGAAAGTAATTCATCTAATAAACGAAGAAAATTTTGAATTTTTTAAAAAATATTTATTTATTCTATAAATTTTGATAAACAAAATAATATATGATTTTATAAATATTTTTTCTATTATTTTTATTATTAGCGGTTCAAATGATCCAAGATATCGAATTCAATGGTAAAAATTAATGATTATTATCTTCTTTTGAGTGTTATATCAAATGGTATAAACATTTTTTATATAATAATATTTAAATTTTAAATACATTCATTATTGTTAGGATCGATTTAGAGCTTGGAAGGGGTGAATAAAATCTTTAAAGATTATTGGAACTTTAAACTGTTCTTAACAGTTTTTAATCTGTAAAAACAATTCTTGGAACGTATAGCTTTACTATACCACTTTAAAATAGAATTCGTGCAGCCAGAAACATACTGGTTTGGCTAGTGATAAATAAACCCTTGGCAGCTTAACAGAGAGAATGACTGGATCCTGAAACAGCTCAATGCTGTTTATTTTGTCAATCACCAAAATTTAATGGTAATAGAAATATTCTAACAATTTCTCCAAATCTTCTTCAGATCGCCTCTTGTCTTCTTTAAATTTAGCTATGTCATCTTGTCTTTTCTGCTCTTCCAGCTTTTTTTAATCCACTACTTCCCCATTTTTTATATCACCAGGTTACATATGATCGATAATTTCTTGCCACTGTCTACCAATCGGGGGTTGGAGATGATCAAACCGGGGGTTCATGTGCTGTTGGGATCGAGTTATTTGACTTGATAGAGTTATACCCAAATTTTAGTTTGACACTTGGCTATGGCTAGATCAGTGGCAAGAAGAATGAAGTTCTTGTTCAGAGAGTCAAAATCACGGAGAACACCTCTCCAAAAATTGTGAAAATCAATAGTATGAGAAAACTATTTGATCTAGACATTGTTGATGGAGAAGTCCTTTTCAATCTTCGTATGTATCATTAATTGCTCTTTAATATTCTTTTTACTTTTGCTACTTTAAGTCTATGCTATTTGAAAAGCTGATCGACCGTAGACCAAATAAGTAACTTTCAACGTACCAATTCAGGGGTTGATATGATACTGTTTGATCTTTCCATTTGCAGCATTCGTCTGAACGACTTGACTTGTAATATCCTCCTACAAATGCTCAAAACTATCCGTTTGTAATGCGGTTGGAATGAGACAGTTTGAATCTTTGCATTACACTGAATTTTTGAACCGATCAGTTTTGTTAGATGATCTCTTGCAACTGGATTTCAATAAATACAACGATTTGACTTCTTGATGTAACAACTTGAACTCCTGAAATGATTAAGCGGTCTGAAAAAATGTTTTACATAAAAGAGATTAGTTGGATGAATTACAAAAACTTAAGGATAATAGAAATATTATAACAATTACATTATATCAAAATTTTAAAAAAAATTATTCAAGATCATACATAGTAAATTCAATACTTAATTATATAAAATAACACTTTGTACATCACACGATTGATATACTAGTAAACTAAAATAACAATATAGTTAAATTTTATGAAAAACAATAAAAAAATATATTTGACTAAATTGTCCTAGTTATGTATTTGAACACAGAGGTCTTTCGAAATTTATTATCTTATTAATTTATCAAATTAATTTAACACATTGATCAAGTCGGATCATACAAAAATATTTTCTTAAAAAATTATTAATTAAATCGAATATTAATATATCGGGTCAACAAAAAATATTATATAAAAAAATTCTTAATTTATGGAATATTTACGAACAAAATTAATGTCAAACAACCCTAATGATATTGATACAAAAGCAGTTGGATTACACTGACATGCCTCTTAGCCAACCGTAGGGTTTAGCAGAATATCGTGAATCTGCATCTTCCCGTTTGCGTTTTATTCATTAAAATCTCGTTTTGGTTTAAGATTTTTGTTTTTAATGTTGCGCGCTTGTATAACCGGTGAGTTTTACTTCCTTTGATGCTTTGCTGGTTTCTTTGGTGGAAATATGTTAACCACTCTGTTTGTATATGCGTCAAATCTTTTCTTGCCCAGTTGGTTGTGTTATGATATATTCTCTCGTTATTGTTTTTTGACATTCCTTTGCTGGGTGTTATGTACTTCTGGTAGTAGATTGTGATGTGTTTTTGGTGATTTTTTTGTACGAAATTTCGATTCTTGTGTTTCTGGGAAGTTTTTTTTTTGTGGGTTCTTCCAGGAATTACTTGTTTGGTGTTTTTATGCGGCAGATTCAGGGTTTTGGAGTACGGAACGAGGCGTCGTCGGGTGAAGGTACGATGTTGCTATCTTCAGTTGCTGTTGAAGTTCTTGTTTCTTGATCGATCAACTATATTTGCTCAAAAGGTGTTTCGTGTAGTTACTCATCACAAGCATGGTATTGATGCTGATACGTTCGTAGAGGGGAGAGAAGATAGGATTAGTAAATTACCAGATGATGTGATCTTGTTGATTATATCTCGATTAGATACGAGAGATGCTGTTAGGACAAGCGTCATGTCAAGGAGATGGAAGCATGTTTACACCTTTATCTCAGAAGTCAGATTGGGTTGTTGTAGTATGTCCACTGATTCTACTCCTTGTCGCAAACTCGAGGGCGAAAAGCTGAGCCAATTACAAAGGAAGTTTGTCCATGCAGTGGATGCCTTTTTAAAACATCATTCTGGTTCTAGAATAATATACTTTGAATTGATTTGTTGTTTCCGTGGATGCATCTTGGACAGTTTTAGTAGATGGATGAATAATGTTGGCAGATGGGGAGTGAAAAGTCTTATCATTCGATATTGTTGTCATAGCCATGTTCTAAAGAGAAACTACCCTCTTGTTTTATCTTCCGATTTTCTTCCTCAAGCAACGTCAGTGGAATGTATATATTTGATGGGTGGTTCTTTCCAAATTTCAAGCCAAAAAGCTCTCAAAGATCTTGATTTGACTGATGTGGCTTTTACTTCTGAGGCCGTAGAGCGCCTTTTATTGAACTTTTGCAGCCTCCAGTCGTTAAAATTGAAGTCTTGTACGCTACCTTCCAAATTACATATTCATGGTCCTGATCTCCAATTGAAGAATCTGAGGTTGTTTAATTGTTCGAAGGTTGTAGAGATAGACTTGTCTGCTACAAATCTAACTACTTTTGAATTATTTACCCATAGAATGATGACGTTATCGTTTTCTAATGTACCGTTGCTACAAAATTTACGCGTCGACATTTGTGACCACAAAGTGGCTCCTTATATATTTGGAAATGTCGCCAAAGATCTACCTCATCTTAGATGCATGTATTTTTGGACTGATGCCAGATTCTTTGAGGTGTAGTGAATCTCTTTTCACCATTTAACCATTCTTCATTTCCTTAGGAGTGAAGAAATACTTATATGAGTAGTTTCTGGATTTTGTCTCAGGCATTTGAAATAGGTGGAGTTAACAAGCTAATCCACCTCAGACAATTGGCTTTAGTTTTAGAATACCAGAACATTAATATCGATCTGCTTGCACTTGCTACAATCCTGGATTTGTGCCCTCTTTTACACAAGTTCCATATATCGATGGTATTCATCACATATCCACCTTTACTCCTTACTCCACAGTGATATTTTTTTTTAATGAATTGCTGACATGGCTTTATGAATGCAGCTACTGCCATCAACATTTGACGGAAAACCAGTAGAGAAGAGAGTTGTCAGGCCCCACACTCAGTTGAAAGAGGTGGATTTTAGTGGATTTCGAGGGACACAGAATGAGTATAATCTTATGTGGTATATCCTTAAAAATGCAGTCTTCCTCGAACGAATGTCAATCTCTGTGGATGCTATATACTACCATGTAAATCTCGAAGGATGGCAGCGTACACATTGTAGTCAATGGGATTACAAGAAGAAACGAAGAATTATTCGCGAGCGGTTGCAAAGAGAGACCATTTCTAAGGATGTTGAGATTCTTATCATGTAAGAAACCATAACAGATCCATATATAATTTAGAAGTCAAGTTAAACATTTTTTTGTTTGTAGATTATTTTCGTGATTATCAGTCCTTGAGGTTTGTAGAATTTAATTAAATCGATCCCCGACAGTACTTACGAGTTGGTTGTTCCAAATGAATAGACATTTCTATTATATGGTGAAAGATTAGCAAAATTTCGAAATGTTCTCCTCTGTTTTCTTTCCCAATCACCGGTCTTGATTTCATGTCCTCCGAGCAAATTACCTTTTGTAAAGATTAGCAAAATTTCGAAATGTTCTTTCAAGCAGTGGGTGGTTAGATTGTTTTTTCGATTTTATGAGAATATTTTAATTGTGCCCTGGTTTCTGCTAGAAAAGAGTGCTTTGTTCACTATTCTAATTTGGTGTCAATGTTAGGAAGGTGAATGATGATTCTGTGGATGTTCTGAAAAGATTCATTTTCAATTTCAACAAGAAAATTTAAAAAGAAAGTAAAAAGTCCTCTAACTGATTTTGATACATGCTGAAAGTGTGAGATACTGTGATATAAAGATGATATATATCCCATTAATTTGTATATGTTTTCTCGGGTTTAGCATCTCAGTGCATGCCTTGAGTTGAGATGGTCATTTTCATATCTTTGCATTTGCTTATTTCTGTGAGTGTTTTGCTTATTGACATAACATGCTGAGAAACAATGTATTTGTCGATCAATATGCAAAATGCTAGGTGTACTCGTATGTTCCATTCCAAGTACACGGGCTTAGAACATCATAGTACGTATTTATACGGTGAGACGCTGTAGGAATAACTCATTTGGACTCAGAAATAGCCTTGATCTTCTTTTGATGTATGGCAAGAATATACGACAATGAATTTTCATTCTTGTTATTTGTGAGGCTTTTGGTTGCTTTGAATTAAGATTTCCCATGCTTCTTCTTCTTCTTCATCAATCTCTACAGGCATTTCTCCTTCAAACAACTACACTAGAGACCAATGTAGCATTAAACTGATAAATAACACACTGACAACTAACTACACAATTGATTTCTCCTTCACACATGACATATATATCATGTGTCATAATTTTTCTTGTTCCAATCAAAAAGTTTTGGGCTGGACTCCTCAATTGATGTGCCGGCAATCATAAATATTTTTTTTTCGCTGAATATATCGTTTGTAATTTGAAAAAGATCTCTCTTCAATTTATTTATATTTATCACAATATGTCTTTGATTATATGTTTTTTATTTTTGAAAAATATCCAATCATATATTTTCTTTTTTTATTACTCTATTAATCAAATTGTTCGTAATTATTGTTCCTGATTTTGTAACTCTTTAACGGATTCATTCATATTTAATTTAGTTAATTAACTAGTAAAATACATAAAAATTATTGATTGATCAAATATACACGTGCTTTATTAAACTATTAAGAAAGAAGATGAAAGTAGAGAGACATATCACTTATATAAGGATGTCTTTGTGCCGGAGGAAGTGGTTGGACACAATATGTCTGAACCAAAAGATTATGTGTGCTGATTTATTAGAAGACGCAAAAACTCCTCTTTTCCCTGGTTGTACAACTTACACAAAGTTGTGAGCAATCGTCACATTATATAATCACAAGTCTACTAATGGTCACACTGACAATAGTTTCAATTAGCTCTTTAAGATCTTAGCTGACATGCTTCAAGATTGTTGTTTCTTAAGTAATGAAATGTTGTTACAAAAGCACCATATGAAAACATTTGCTGGATGGCTATCAAAACATGTACATGTTAACTCTTCAGGACGAATTCAATAGCTAGCTCATAGTTCAAGAAAGCAAGTTACAAGTTATGCAGGTTATATTATAAATGGACATCGGTTCCACACAATTGACGTTGGAAGGTCGACCCAAGATAATGGTGTTTCAATTGACGTCGGTATTGTTTATCAGTATAATGCTAATGATTATTCACATACAATAAGAAGACTATATCATACTATGGGTTTATATGGGATATTGTTTTGCTAGACTACTATCTTTCAAAGTTCTTGCTTTTAGGTACAATTGGACCAATCATGGAACATGTATCAAAGTTGAAGATGGTTTTACACTGGTCAACTTACACCAAAGACTTACAAATTTTGAAAGTGATCCTTTCACTTTTGTATCACAAGCAAAACAAGTATTCTATTCTAGGGACAATGATCAGTCAAATTGGTATGTGTTGCTAAAAGTGTCGTCTCGGGGTATTCATAACATAAATGTGGTTGAAGAGGATGTCTATATGTCATCAACATCTCTTGATGTGTCCCGACTTGAGATTAACAATATTGAGAAAGAACTGTATACAAGGAATGAGTGTGATAGAATTGATATGACTGAGACATGACTGAAATTTTCATCTGTAGATTTTATACTTATTTATTTTGATTGACATATGTTCTTTGCAAGTTACATAAATCTTTATTTACTGTTGCAATAAATTTGTCAGTTTGTTTAATTTTCTTGTTTATTTTCAACGATGTATAATGTCATATTACATGTTTGATCAAGCCATTACATAACATTGAAAACATGAGCAAAATGGGCAAAAATTGTAGCAAAGCTTCTGGAGATGAAATTCAGGTTATATTATTTATATTTTAAATCTTTTTTATTTTAATAAAGTACACTTGTACATTTTAGTATATCTTTTTGCTATTTTATTGGAAAATATAGCTAGTAGTTTATCAAGAATGAGCTCTAACAATTCAGCTAATTCATCACAAGATTTGCATGATAAAGAACCGATTAATGACAACAAAACTGATAAGAAAAAAGACGGGGTGCATCAAAGTTGAAAATGATTAGTGGCCAAGACAAGCACAAAGAGGTGGAGCGTAATGAGTTAGGATAGCCGATTGGAGATAATTCATTGAAGTATGCTTCTTTTCTAGGTTGCACGATAAAGGAATTTGTGCTATATATGTTGGATGGATGGAATGATATAGACGAAGAAGTGAAGGATATGATGTGGAGTTGTCTTCGGGTATCTTCAGTCACTGAATATTTCATTTCCATTTTTATAATAAATTGTTGACATATTTTCGTGTTTCTATGTGCATAAGACTTATAAAGTTGAGGATTGAGAAAAGAAATCAATTTTTAAAAAGTTAGCTAAATTGTGGCGCGATAGAAAATCCAAATTGCAAATATTTGTACGAAAAGCTAATACAAGTCAAGTGGCTTCACGAAATCTCAGTCTTTTGAAGCCCGAATTTATGGACCAAAATCAGTGGAACTTGTTTGTAAAGAGGACCCTATCACCTACCTTTCAAGTAAGTATTTATAGGTATGAAACAATAACTAAATTGATTATTAAACAGTTGGTGACATTCTCTTCATACAACTAGAAGCTGAATTTACTAAGCATGACAAATTAATAATCATGTTACATTTGAATGTGTTTTTCACATTATGATCTGAACCAAGAAAGCTACTGCTGCACTGCGCTACCTTGGATTTGACCAGAATATTATAAGCTAGCACTTTATGGGAAAAATAATTGATTTACTACCCTTAGAGCCATCCCTTGTTAAATCAACACATATAGGAGCACATGTGGCACCACCTTCACGAGTTGGCTGCAAAATTAAATAGTTGGCAACTTAGAATTTGAAAAATAATAGTCAACTATAAAATATTTCAATAGATACAATAAAGTAAATTCCTTCCAAACATTAAATTCAGGTGAAACATTGCAATAGACCTAGAATTAGTGTCGGTTCAGTAGCTGATGCATTTTCAGCATTGGTGTTGGTTCAACAATATATTAATGTTGATACCCCATAAGAGCCCGGGTCATGGATGACCCGGGATATTAAATGGATAACCAAATCAGGGTCAATTAGCAGGATAAATTCATCAGAATCCGGGTAGGTGTGTGCCCGGGACACTTTCTCCCTGGGTAATCATAAGCCCGGGCTCTCATTCAAGTTCCCGGTCAATGAGTCACTATCCTGATTGCCTTGATAATATTGTGTTGGAACATTTCATGTTCGCAATCTTGATTTTGATGTTAACAAAACTTGTTATTGTGTTTCTGACATATTTAGTCAAGTGTGAAGTTATTAAAACAAGAAGCAAGCTGAAACTGAATTCTGCACAAACTGAATTTCTGGCAAGATTTGGTATTTTGATGATATCTCTCAACTAGGTAATTCAAATAAAAATCCGCCAACCATACTGATCAGAAAACTCAATTTGAAACACGTCGTATTTCATGTTAGTTGGGCAAATTCGGATGTTATCAAGGTCTAACTGATCGCTCAATTACTGAACTGATTTCACGAAAACAGCAATCAGTTTGGTATGAGCAGTTGCGGTATTTTTGTCATATCTCTCAGCTCGGTTATCAAAATGAAGCGATTAAGTATGCGTTGGAAAGATAAGACAATGATCTACAAATCATCTTCAAAAGTCAAAGTCCGAATTGAAGCTTAAGATCCTGATAAATTATAATGAAGCTACTGGTTTTGCACAAACTGAAATCAGCTAGGCCGATTTTAGCTGACCAACTGAACTGAACCGAACCAGCTGCTGCTGACCAACTGAAATGAACTGAACCATCAGCTGAAGACCAGTTGAACTGAACCAGCTGAAGACCAGTTGAACCAGAACAGTTGAACTGAACCAGACTAGCTGAAGACCAGTTGAACTGAACCAGTTAACCAGAGTTAACCACTCGAGAAAATGTCCAGCAATGCGAATTTGACCGTTGCAATATCAGAAACAGTACAGAAACTTTCCAAACGGTCATATTCTTGTATCTAAAGTATATATCATTGTTGGAGCCTATAAATACAACTAGTTGAGAGCACAAGCCCTTGTGTGAGGATACATTTGAGATGTACACTGTAAAGGATAAATTCCTCACACACAATCACTCACACATATACAAGAGAGTTGAACTTCAAAGATTAGTTGAGTGAGTCTTGCACAAAGACAATAAACTTGTGTATGTAGTCTTTGCATATGAGACATTAAACAATATGCTGATTTTGAGGTGCTGCCTAAAATCTTAAGTGTTAGGAATTCAATTAGGCAGTAGTGTAAGTCTTAAGCTGAATGAGTTTGTACAAAGAGTTGTATAAATCAAAGTCTTCAAGTGTATCCTTTCCAAAGGGAAGAAGGGGTGACGTAGGAGCATTTGAAGTCTCTGAACATCCATAAACAAATTCGTGTCTATTTGTTTATTGCATTTACTTATCATTTTCATAGTTTTAAAAAGATGCATTGTTGAAGCATTTTATGTGTTCTTCAAATACCAAAATATTGCATACCAAGTGTTTGATAAAATGCTTCAATCAAAATATTTTTTACTCATTCAACTTGCATATATTTTAAATGCTTTACAAAATATTTAATCGATTTCTACGAAGGATTATTTCGAGTGTCTTCCCCTTGGTTTGAAAACCAAACTCGATTTAATTCATCAGTGTTCAATATTTCAAGAACCGAGCTATTGTAACTCAACGATAATCCCCCTAATCGATCCCATTACAGTGCCGCACTCAAGTGATTAGGCAGGTAAGATCTTATCTTGATAAGCGTTTCTGACAGAATCCTACTGATGTGACTTGATGGAAAAGGTATGTCGGCATGATAAGAGGTCAACATCAAATGCTATAAGTAGTAGTTATTTACTAAAAACGATGTAATCCTTGGCTTTTCTTCTATAAATAGCAAGTTCATTGTGCATTAAATTTATTCAGACACATATTTACACCAGTAGCATTTATTTCTCTCGCAAGCAACACTGGTTATTTTCATCATCTTTACCTGCTGACTTAAGCATCGGAGTAGCTATGCCGGACACCCCTCCGACGCCCATTCACGAGTTCATCTTCTTTTTTGCAGGTTACGTGTGAAGACATATCCTTTGCTCAGTTTCCTAAAACACAACTCTTATCATCATCATCATCCGGTGGATTGCCCCGACCCAGCTCACCCGATGCACCCGGATATCATCAAATGTGTTTTCTTTTTGTTGTAATTAATGTCTTGGTTTTGTTATATCTCAAGAAAATAGTGCAAGATTTAGAGCAATGAGGATAAAACAAAACCACATTTACACAATGAGCCGTAGAGGTTATACTTGTTTGACTCATATTATGATAAATATTATTTTTTATATATTTTCTAATTTAATTAATAAGTAATGATGAATATACATCTTTTTGACTTTATATATTTCTATAATTAAGAAAAAGACAACTCCGATAGATACAAAAATTACAAGATCGCAAGTTTGTATTGAAAGGCACAAGAAAAAAATGGGGAATCTAGTACTCAAGTTGTTGGAGAGAAAATTTTAATAGAATTATCTCCTTTTTATTTGCAAAAGTTCATAAGAAAAAATGGGCAATCTAATTTGTTATTTTCTCAGAAATTATTTTTATTGTTTGGATAAAAAAATACAAGAATGTCTACTGAATCTCAGAACACAACAAACAATTAGCATTGTGTTTGGTAATGAAGCTCAGGGTAGAGTGCGTGAGATGGGCCTTGGAGTTACACCATCGAAAGTTGGAGCTTATGTGCAACAAAATGGCACTGTTAAACAACTTCAAACTATGGTGCATAACCTTCAACAAGAAATGCTAGAAATGAGGTCTATGCTTTTAATAGTATGACGACAAAATCAACAAGAACATAGTAATTAAACAACATATATAAAATCAGTTTGATATATTGTACACTTAAATGCTTTAGGATTATCATGATGACATTGTTTGACACAATTTGTTTGTAAACTTAGGTTGCTAGTGGTGGAATTTGTAGAGGTATTGAGAATGAAGTTGGTAGCAATAGTGATCTCAATATTGGTGCCAAAAAAGTTGTGATTTTGATAATGTTAACAAACATTTTGCTATAGTTCTAGTAACTATCTTAAAATTATGCATTTCTAAACTACAAAATTTTTACAAAATAAGCATCGAAGAGTAAATAATTTTGTATTGTTTATTTACAGTCAAATTTGAAGAATATGAGTCCTGGAAATATATGTCCTATTATTAAATGTAAGCTGCTTCATTGGTGTATTGATGGATTAATTGTTGCAGAAGGTCGAATGGCATCTACAGATACAAACACAAAAATGCATCACGTTGTTCTTGGTGGACCTTATTGGAAAGTTTGGGTTGATAAGATTTTGGTAGAGAAGGTGGATCTAATTCGACCAAATGATGAAATGCAGTTTCTCGGTGATGCAATATGAAGCAATGCGCATGGTTATCTAAATTTGTAGCATTGTGTGATTGATATAGATTATACAGACTTTCGTGAATGGAAAATTTAATCATTGATATATACTAGCTATTTTGTAACAGATTTTGTATCATGATTTAGATCTTGAGACCTTCTGTTTTGGTATATATGATGAAAAATAATGAATTTTATTAACTTTGCTTGTGGATTAGACTTAAATTTGAAATAAATTTATTGTAAAATTTTGATTTTCGCTTTTGTGAATGAAATTGAATTTTTTTGTACAAATTTGATTTCAACAGTGTGCAAATGTACACTGTTGATTTGCTTATCTACAACGTGCAGTGCAGCACTGTCGATGATATTTGCTGCAACGTGCAGTGTGCGCTATCGATTCTTGTATCCAAGACGTATAATGCGCGGTGTAGATACCGTTATTCGCAACGTGTGGTATGCGCTGTCGATTCTTGTATCCACAGCGTGCAGTGCGCGTGGTCAACGCTATTTTCCATATCGTGCATTGCGCGCTGTCAATACCTACTATTTTCAACAGCTTTTAATTGTGCAGCATGCAATGTGCACTGCAAAAAGTCATTTTTGTTGTGGTATATTATGTTAATCTATTTTGAATATGAATCTCATTTTGTCTTATGTGGATATCTGGTTCTTTTTTTGTAACTAATTTTATTTGTTTCTAAAAAAAGAACATTTCAAACTCATTAATGATATCTTCATGATAAAGAATTATTATGACTTCTCGTTTAGAAAAGAATATGTAGCTTTAGTTATAAGCCACCAAGTCAACGGACTCAAAACGTTTGAGTACATTACAAACCTACAATTATTGGTCTTTCAATTTTTTTTCTTTTTCCCTCCACATAAAGAGAATCCAAGAAAAGAATTTTCTAACAGACAATATAAGATAAGAATAGTCATATTCTACCAATATCAGGTCCACCCCTCTTGCTACCAATTGCATCTATCTCATCAATAAAAAATTTTGGAGGAGCGAATGACCTGGCACTAGCAAATAAGTCTTTCATACAAGAGGCAGGCATACCAAGAAACATCTGGAAAAAATAACAATAACTTAATTTGGTGGATAAAACTTATTTTAGAACACCACAAATAATAAAACTATATATTCCCTCAAAAATAAAAAGTATACCTCTACACTTCAAAAACTCGTTTATTGAATTTGAGGATTTTATTCACTCACATAACAAGTAACATATGCTCGATTTTGATGTCATTAACTCACCAAAAAATATATTTAAAAAATGAACTAGTTATTGGATGTACGTCATCTTGCTACATGGACGACCCATAATTCCACAACTCCAATGGACTTCTATAATAGATGGGGAGTTAATGGGTACTAGAATTGAATAATGTGATGGACAAATAATGATAATGGGAGCCAAAAAACAATGAATGGCGCAAGATTAAAATATCAATCATGACTTCTTTCAAACCAAACGATGCCTCCATCGCGTAGTCTGTGACTAAACTAGAATGAAATTTTATTTGGGTGCCCATAAGTGTGGGAGGAATGCAATTTCAAAAAAGAAGAGCAAAAAAAGGAGGAGACTTCAAGTTCTAAATATTTCCAACATCTTCATGCATCCTCATGTCATCCTACCACCAAGAAACAACATCAACAATGGAATATCAGTTTCAAAAATCAAGCATATACTCACCAGCCCATCATCTTGCATACACAATGTAACTCCATCGTAAAAAAGGTAGTCTCTACACTATAGGTACCATCATCCATCAACAACAGACAACCATTCAGGGAATTTTAGTTGAAAATTCAAAAGTCTCACATTCTTTGATTTTTGAAGTAAAATGATGTTTATCAGCAATATAACAAGGCTTACTTGGTTATATGTGAATCACTCAAATGTACTTATTATCAGCATAATTGTTAGGAAAGTCTGTCAATACATGACCACCAAGTCAACGTTAGAAAAAGCCAGTTTCTATGTTTTCCCTAATTTGCTACAAAATCAATTCCCAGAATAATCTTACTAATAAGGAGATGGAAATTGATGTTAAGTGAGATGAACTACTTTGATGGTTGGTGGATGTGGACAACAACTTATTTTGACAGAAAAATATGAAAGCTGAATTCGTTAGTAAAATATGGTTGGTGAAGGAAAATTGATTCATTTGTTCACACGCAGGATTGCATATATAAATTGAGCTCATTTGCTCAATCGTCAAGCATATCATATTCTCAAAGCATCCTAAAATAGAGAGAGCAAATAAAAAGAAAACGGTTTTTTCTTGAGTGTTGACTGTTCTCTTGTGTGAATTAAAGAATTTTTTTTGGGTCATACTAGAGGTTGAGATTATGAGAGATTGAGTGTTGTATACACTTGTAATATTTCTTCCAATAAAGATTTGCAGTAGCTCCATGGATGTAGCCTATATTGGGTGAATCATGTAAATCTTTGTTTTCTTGTTGATTATTATATTTTGTATTTCTGGTATTATATTATCATCATGATCATCATCGCTTCAGCATAATTACCCAACAACTGATATCAAAGCCTTGTTGTAAAAATTTGTTAGAATTTTGAGTATGCTATGTGGTTAAAGCTTTTTCTGATATTCCATATGAGAAATTTTTTTATTAATACTACAGAAACGATGGCTGGAGATAACGGATCGGGACTAAGAATCAACAAGTTCTATGGAACAAATTTTTTGTTATGCCGATTACTGATTAGAGATTATTTGTATAGCAAGAAATTGCATGAACTTATATCAGAAAAGAAGTCGGAAAAGATGGAGGACAATGATTGGGAGCTCCTTGACCGATAGGTGTTAGGTGTAATACGATTGACCCTAACAAAAAACGTGACACATAACGTGGCGGAGGCCACACAAACCACTTAAGAGGTGATGTCCATTTTTGTGGACACGTACGAGAAGCCATCAACAAACAACGAAGCACATCTTGTGAAAAAGTTATTCAACTTGAAAATTGGAGAAGGTGCTTTGGTGGTTAAAAATATCAATGAACTCAACACGACTGTTTCTCAGCTAACATCGGTTGAAATAAATTTTGATGATGAGATTCGTGCACTTATTCTTTTGGTGTCTTTACCAAATAATTTAAAACTGATGCGGTCAGCGATTAGTAATTCTGTTGGCAAAATAAAGCTACAATTCAATGATGTCGAAGATCAAATTATTGCCGAAGAAGTTCGCAGAATGGATTCAAGCGAAGGGACATCATCGAGATCTTCTCTAAATCTTGAGAACAGTGGAAGAGGCATGAGTGCGAAAGAAGCTCTAACAGATGGCGCTGTAGATCCAAGTCCAGAAATCGAAAATACAAAAACATTTTTGAAAAGAATTTGAAGTGTTGGAGCTATGGTGAAACTGGTCACTTGAAAAAGAACTGCAAATCAACAAAGAATAATGCAAATGTTGTTACAGAGTAGGTACATGATGTTATATTACTTTGATGGTTAGTGGATGAGGACAACAACTTCTTTTGACATAAAAATGTGAAAGCTGAATTAGCTAGCCAAATTTGGTTGGCGAAGGAAAATTGATTCATTTGTTCACACGGAGGATTGCATCTATAAGTTGAGCTCATTTGCTCAATTACCAAGCATCCCATCTTCTTAAAACATCCTTAAATAAAGAGAATAAAAAAAAAAAAAAAGAGTTTTATTGAGTGCTGAGTGTTCTCTTGTGTGAGCTAGAGTAAAAAAATTTCTCGGTTATACTTATGATTGAGATTGTGAGAGATTGAATGTTGTATACACTTGTAAAATTTCTTCCAATAAAAATTTGTAGTAGCTCTGTAGACGTAGCCTATATTGGATGAACCACGTCAATCTTTGTGTTTTTGTTGATTATTTTATTCCGTATTTTTGACACTATATTAACATCATGATCGTCATCGCTTTGGCTTAATAACCCAACAACGGGCTGCTGAAGTTTTTAAAAAAGCATATCACCTCAACAAAATCAGTCCCATTGGCTGCAAAAAATGAAAGACGTGCCTCGCCAGCTATGGCTTTTGCCAGAAGTGTTTTACCAGTTCAAGGAGGACCAAGAAGAAGCATGCCTTTGGGACAATAGATTCCTTTATTCTGGAACTCCTTGTCGTTTATTTAGAATCCATACAATCTCTTGTAGCTCCCTCTTAATGTATTCTTGGCCAGCAAAATCATCAAAGGTAACACCTGTTTTTTCTTCAGCTGATATGAACTTTGCCCTGACATGAAAGTGACAAAAAGAGATCAAATATAATTACGAGTTGGCTACCAAATGAACTTAATATTTCCCATCCAATAAATCCAAACTTATGTACATACCTTAATTTTGAAAAATTGCCTCATAGAAAGCATAACATGTAGTAATAAATGTTTAGGCATAGCATCAGCAGACATAACAAAATGAGGCATCCACATTCAAAATAACAAGTTACTATTATATACATGGAAACTTTCCAGGAAGGTCCATTGTCTTCTATTAAATCAACTTAAACCTGGATAAAATATTTGTGGTAAAAAAGATGAACTACTCTCTAAAAAATGATATAATAGAATCAGGATGATATCTAATATTTCAATTAACAAGTTGTATCGTGAACCTCAAAGACATTTCCTATGCAAGCATGATACAACTACACTTCTGTAAATTTGCCAAATGTGATTACTAGAACCAAAGCAGAATCATTAAAAACACAATGAGGTTGGTTTGCTAGGTCACATTGGACTATTGGAGTTGTATAAGCCATGATACCAAAATTTTTAGGGAAAAGTTTAACTGAAGACTTGTTCAAACCATTATCGACGAATTTGGTCATGCAAGAAACAGTCTGTGTCTTTGTCAGCTTATCACCACAAAATCTTGAGGCAAATAAAATTATCCCGACAAAAAAAGACATTAAAATAAATTTCCTAGGACAAGGAGAACTATATTATAGTCACCCATACAAGAATATTTGCAAACAAGAACATTGACACATGGGTAGTTCATTCTCGTGAGAACCAAGTCCTTCAAAAGAAAATACTAGAGAATTACATAGTAAACTATAAGATATAGATCAACCTCGACATAATTTGATTGCAAGTTAGATCGAATAATAAGTCATAATTGTGTGGGAATGCCTAAAATTTTCTTTAAAAAATTGTTATCATATGGGTGCAGCAGAAAGAATTGAAAAAAAAATTAAATACATCTCAATTTACATGTTCTTCCCTAATGAACCAGCACGGCTCGTGATCGGTTGTGATGTCATCTTTTTAGGAAGTTCACCAAGATCACAAGGAATTAATTTTGCATATATCAGTCTCATCATAGACCACATAACTGTTGTGGCAACAGTGGAATGAACTTCAGCAGGAACAATATTCACATTAAAGATGTCAACATTTACAAGTTGTTGATGAAACTTTCATCAAACATCATTCCAACAATCAATAGGCATATGATCGACCACATGGAGCCAGAAATTTTTTTCGCCTCTCACCCTCATGGTTGTCCATCTTTCCATCTTTATAATATCGTAGAATCACGGTTCACATACACAAAAAAAAGACTATTAAAAAAGAATATGATTACAGATTAAAATATATATCTATGATAGGATGAAAATTTGGGGAGTCATTTGCAATTTACCAACATGGATTTTAAATTAAATCAGAAACAGGCAATCAAGTAGTTTCCCTATCCGAGTCAATGAATGCACAAGTGCAACAAATATATGCAGCCGCAAATCTACAAATCCAACACAAAATAGATGGTAAAGAAACTTCAAGTGTTCTTGTTTCCATTTTATGATATCACTATCAACCGTTTTGTCCCCCGTTGTGGAAGAATAACTGTTACCTCTCTATTCTGACTACACAAATAATATCAATCATCTTTCTATGTTAAAAATTCAAAATAAAAGATAAATTTTAACATGTCAACAAACATGATTCAAAGTCAACTTTGCAAAAATCTTGATGTCTCTTGGCAAAATTGATGAGCTGGATGGGAAATTTCCCAGGCAGAAATGTGTTCTTTCTCTGTGAGTGCGGTGACCAGGTAGAATGAATCCGGGCGGGATGGTTTGGACACTTGAAAACAAGAGACTTTAGTGGGGCACCGAAAAGGTTTATGGCGTGCCCACTCCGACGTTCAAGTCTAGGAATGACAATAGGGCAGGGGTAAGGACGGGTTCGCCATCCCCGTTCCAGAATTCCATCCCCAGTCCCGTATCCAAGTTATTATTAATATTATTTTTGGGGCGGGTTTGGGGATGTGGATAGTATCGGGGATCCCCGTCCCTGTTACTAAAAAAAATTCAGGGATCCCCGTACCCGTTTGCGGTTTTTCTCGTAGGACTCCGAACCCGTGAGAAAAATTGTCATCCCTAATCAAGTCAATCAAGTATTCACATAAAGGAAATAAAATAATTTTTAAGGTAATATAAAGTAAGTGCATGTGAGAATGAAAGTGAACTCTCTGATTTTATCTTTGCTGAGGATATTTATAGGGTACCAGAGTTAGTGACTACTCTAAGATGCTGTGAGGACGTGGTCCACGACTGAGCTTCAACATGATATGAGAAAGTGAATGAGAACATGCCCATTGATTATCGATGTACATGCCCCATGATCAATTGAATTAGTCTTTCTTTGTTGTCCGATTGAAGCCATGGGCCCTGGCTTGTACAAGTCTATAATGTTCTGATAGCTTTCTCGGGTTGAGACATACCTGTGATGGTTTAAATAGGGTGCTTTTTTTTACTCGGACTGGTTTCCACCCGATCTCTTCTTGGCTTCCCGAGACCAGCTCTGGGTTCCCAGTTTTTCTTCCTACTCCCGAAGTTGCGCATGTTGTGTAGACATGAACAAGTTGTGTAAACATGAACAAGTTGCACATGTTTGGTATAAAGAGTCAAGATTTTCACGTATTTATGCAACGTTTAATACATGTTACATTTAGAGAGTTGTTACCAAGTGATGTGTAAGAGGTTTTGAGTGAGTTAAGTTTTTTTTTTGTGGACCTAACGGCTAGCAATATTAAATAAAGTGATATGATGAGCTTAAAAGAACACATCCCTATCATTTTATGTAAGTTGGAGAAGATATTTTCGCTCAACTTCTTCGACTTCATGGAACATCTATGTATATATCTTCTTACGAAGTTCGCGCTGCGGGTCCCATGCAATTCAGATGGATGTATCCTTTTGAAATATTTCTATATAAGTTGAAGAACACAGTGCGTAACAAGGCACAAGTTGAGGGATCCATATGCAATGCATACTTAGTTAGGGAGGCATCTATATTTTGTCAGCATTACTTCAATGATTCAATAATTACCATGGAACGAAAAACTAGGCAAGTACAATTTCATAACGTCAGTGATGAAGAGTCAGATTTGTTAACCATATTTTGACTTCGTGATCAACCAATTGGCGCTGCAAGATCTAGATGGCTTATGAATGAGAAATATCATGAAGTTTCTACTTACATTCTATTTAATTGTGTAGAAATCAAACCCTTTGTGAGGTAAAAAAAAATGGTAAATTCAATAATTTGATTTAATTTTATAAATTAAAAATTATGTAGTCCAACATTTATATACAACAGACTCATGGAATTTTATTAATTAAAGCATGTACGAGAATATACGCGTTCAAAAAATACAGATATAAGTGTGTCTGGTGTTGATGCGTTGTTGCAGATAATTTTTTAAGATGGTGCAAATGCTATGTATATCTATATAATTAATATTATTATTTACTGAACCATACATGCTTGAACTAACTTATTTTTTGTCCTATGAAACATTGAAAACTGCTGAATTAGATTTTTCTATGTTTAAGCAAGTTGCATTCGGTCAGTTGCAAAAAGTAATTGCTTATCGAGGTTTTATGTCAATCGGTTTCATTTCCACATTGTTAATGATACATCGTACAAGGCCACCAATAATTCAAGAGTTCAAGTTCATGGTCATTCAAGTAATGGTGAAGGTCCCGAATTTTATGGTCAGTTCAAAGAGTTAATTGAGGTTGAATACTATGGTTTGCCACTGAAACAATGTATACTTTTTAATTATTCTTGGTTTGATATTCATCCTAGATTAGGGACACGCATAAACAAGAAGTATGACATTGTCAATGTTAATAGGAAAAGAATTTTAGGTTATAATGAGCCATTGGTGTTTACTACACAAGCTTCACAAGTTGTATACTTGACTTACCCAAGCAGTAAAAGAGCAAATTCAGATTGGTTATTAGCGAGCAGTTTAAGAAAAAGAGTATATGTTACAGATATGGATTCAAGTTTTAATGCAGGTGATGTAACAAAAAAAGATTGTTTAAATTACTTAATGTAAAGTTTGAGATTGGTAAACAATATAACTACGTGCTTATGCACAGAGACAGTGGTACTGGGATGAGTTCCTTATAAGTATTATAATACTGAAAAATTAATTTTGTTTTTTAATTGATTCTTTATGCGTTAAAATTTGTTAATTTTAATATAAATGAATTATAAATGTTACTTCAAATTTGCATAAGAAGTGTCAGTGGACCAAACAAGAAGACGAGTCGATCAGAAAGTTGTGTGTTAGGCAATGTGGTAACATTTACCGTCACACCGTACACTCATGGAGAAATTATGGCCGGTATCTTTAGACAGTAAGCGAGGAACAATGGGCCAGTTGGACTGTTGTTTGGCATAATGAAGGTCGGAAGGAAAGGGCTTCAAAGAACAACGATAATATAAACAGTGAGTGTGCTGGCCCAAGGACTGGCACAACCAAGCATATTTCAGGGTCTAAGTCATATGATGCACATGGAGCTACTCTGATAACTAACTTTTTATTTTCAATGTATTCTATATTATGTATTTCTTATAATCAAACTTAATACAGGAAGTAATATTAATATAACATTATTTTTATTCAATTTTTAAATGGGCGAGACACTACATCATGGAAGCTCTAAGTGCACATACATAGGCAAAGAGATGGTACGTTTGTTGATGACGGATCACGGCGTGTAAATGTGATTTTTATGTTTGAAATTTATAATAATATGATGAAGTAATTTTTAAACTAATAATAATGATAATTCAAATAAGTAATAAAGATTGTATTTTTCCTCACATGAAGCTATAGAGATATATATAGCTGAGTCATTGATGCCCTACGAAGATGAGACGATGCCGGATACTCCTAGTCCACATGAGGTCAACGCCATGTTCAAGTTGGTGACAGGTGGCCCAAAAAAATCAGATGTATGGTTGTGGTTCCATGGCTTCCACGATTTATCATGAAGAAGATGGCGCAACGTCGACGTGGAGGTTCTAGTAGCGTGGAGGTAGTATTAGCAACAGCAAATGCGCAGTCTTATGTATTCCAGATGGAGTTTAGGAGTCGAAGAAGGAGAACGAGTTGTTGAGGACTTTAATATCCTCTTTGGAAGATCAAGTACGTCTTCTGGTGGCTATCATATCTCAAGAAGCACCTAAGCAACCACCTTTGCAGCCATACGGCAATGCATTGCACATACGCAGTTCCTCCCACAGTAGTCGCTTCACAGCAAGAGGATCTTATCACCAACATTTACATCAACATTATGTTCAATCATTTTTTAAAACACACAAATATTTTTATGTTTATTAAAATCGAAAATATTTTAAAATCCTAAACATATTTTTTTTGTCTGTTTATTTCTTAATTAAAAAAATCATATATTTCAATAAATAGATATTAAAAAACACCTTTCTTGAATGGAGCCTACGTTATCCTCGTAATGTATAATTATAATAACAACCAATACCAAGCATGACGAGACGATAACAACGATGAAAAATCTTATCGAAATCTTGGCAATATTCATCGTTGGAAGGAAGGGATGGCTTCCACACTTTTGGGGCCAAATAGATCAAAATCTTTCTTAGTCTTATTAGGATAATAAATTATTGTCCGTCTCTATAATTTGATAATTTCTGTCAACTTCGAAGAGAAATATACGTATGATTCAAAGATAATAAATTATATTTTAATATTTGAATCGAGTTGTAAGCACATTCGTCAATTGAATCAAATGGTCAATCCTTGAATAATGATGGAACTTGGCGTTTGAGATTTTACACTAATTATCATCTTATGATAAAAAGTTTAAAAAAAAAAGAAGATTATAATATCATATTATGGAATATAATTATTGATTACGTTGGTACCACTTGAGTTTCATATGAATGGGAAATAATCGATATTATCTCTTATATGCAAATGTTGGAGTACTAATTTCTCACATCCTAAATGCAGCGCAAGTTTAAAATTTTTGTTTTGACGTTCAAAGCGTTCCTTGGACATCGTATGATTTAAAACATTCATATGATGTTTAAATCTGTTTACCTTTGCATATTTAACGATGGACATCAAACCAATCCGAGATTACCAGAGTTGGTTCTTTGTATAAATTAAAGGGTGTGGCCGAAAATCCTTGTGTGAGATGAGAGAATTTTGTGTGTATTTTTTTTTTTTATGATTTATGTTACATGTTATCAACTTTTGATAATAAATTAATAAAAATATACTAACTCAATTCTACTAGGACTCATAATCCTAATCTAAATAGGATTCCTTTTTTTTCATTAGTTAAAATCTTATGTAGTATATATCATTCAAAGTCAACTCTTGATGATGCATGTATAAACATATATGTAAAATTAAATAATCATTATTTAATTTATTAATTAATTTTTAATTAATTAATCAATTATAGACTCCTATAAAATATTCAATGAGAACCATATACATATAGTAGTCAATATTAATAACATTGTTATTTAATTAGTAGATTCTAAATTCACTAAATAAATAATTACGAACTCATTATAATCACGATCAACGATCAGACTGCGCCGATTTATTGATGGTACAAATCTTGTTCATATAGTGAATATTGAAGATTTTTCGAAGGACAAAATTTCCACCGATCCATTTTTGGCATCTGCTAGTTTTGTGAACTCATTCACTAAAACAATCTGTTCCACTATCCTTACTTAATTTGCAATTAAGTTAACTTTCACAAATTCCATTAAATTGAAGTTACTTATAAAATCATTTATAATCAGTCTGTTTGATATCAATCAAACTACAGTAGCCAAATTTGACTCCTTGAATTTGACTATCTCGACGGGAACACATAATCTGATACTTGTGTGACTCTCAATGCTTCAGGGATACAATTAGACGTGAGTTCACAACTTCATGTGATTCAGAATAACATTTATTCTTATTTGTGCTTACCTTTTAGTCTCATTCATTTCATCAACCCCTTGATCAAGAATTTCAGAACTCAAGTCTGATTACACCAATCATATCATAGTAAGAGCTTCTGGTAGCATCGTCCAATCATCCCTTATATATCAGTGATAGTTCAGTAGGCAAACGGTGAATTCCCGACTACAATGCATTAGCTCATACGTATTTCGAAACTACACTCAACCTCGTCACCTGATGACCCTCAATGGAGTCGCTAAACGACTCAAAATGCAGTGCTAGTATGCAGAGCCTCCATATTGTCCCATGTCAAAAGACTAATGGTGTACAAACATAACTGCAGACTATTTCACTCGATAAAGTGATAACTACTTGAACAGTCCAAGAGAGGGTTGTGTTCAGTGTATCATCAAGTGATCACTCATCTGTGTAAATGAACATCTTCATGTCCTTAGCAATGCAACATGACGTTAACATCACATATGCTAGTCTCAAACTCAAGCGATTTTTATCCTTATTTGAAGTGGTTGATTCGACTTGAAACCTGTTTAGAATATATACACTTCCTAATGAGTTTCATGATGTTACGTTGTGAGACGGACATCATGGTACCTATTATATATTCAAGGGCTTATCTATGCAGCTTGCATAGATATACAGATAAAATAATCGTTATAATTACATAAAATCATAAAATATTATTAAAATAAAAATTATTTTTACATAATAATCAATAAAAATCAAACCACAAGTTCTTCGTTAAACACTTGCCTCGTAAGCAAAATCATTCCCGAAATCCAATATCTTAACATTAAATTTATAGAAGAAATTCACGTCTTTATTTCCAAAAAAAAGAAATCATAAAAATCCATAAAAATAAATACCAAAAAACACAATATATTTTCAAGAAGTTGCCACCCAAAATGCAGGTTTCCAATTACTACACAACCCATCATTTTCATGTCCCCTCTCCTTACACCGACTCAACATTTGGAACCCAAATTCTTCCGTCCCCGATTCAAACCCCGATCCGGACTGCTCCACCACCTCTTCCTCCTCGTCCTGAGGCAGCTCCGCCGTGTCAATATCCGAGTCGGACTCCGAATCCGTCAGATAACACAACCTGAGCCTGCCGCCACTCCTCTCCGCCTGCAGATAAGAATTCCTCAACGGCCTCTCCACCGCCTCAATGATCAGCCTTCCGCCTTCACAGTGGCGGCGCACCTGTATCGAACCCGTCCCACTCATCGTCGTCAGCAGCGGCGGGAATTTCCGACAGGGATTCGCCTCCTCGTTTATTGGCTGTCTCTCTCTGTTCCTCAACTTTTCTTGATGATTCTCTTTAGAGCTCAATGTCTTTTCCTGGTCGAAAGACGAAGTAGAAGACGAGAAAATGCCGCTACCGGTGATGGTATCAGTGCCCGTTTCGCTCCCGAGATTTTCCGTGCAAATTTCCAGGCTTTTAGCACTGAGCCTCGAAATCGATGATCTTTCACTTAAAGGGTCTGCATAAAAACCGTAATTCTTCAATGATTCTTTACTGTTCGTGGGATCATCATAGAAGATCCGGCGACAACCCCAGTTGGTAAACTGAGAATCCGACGCCGGCAGCGCCTCCGGTACTCTGAGCTTTAAAGTGGTGGCTGTTTCTGCCATGAGTTGAGTTTCAAAGCAAGAAAAAACAATATTTTGACACACTGTGGTTGACATATATATGTAATTTTGATTTGGGTACTTGATTTTCTCGAAAATAAATAAGATTTGGGAAACAGAATAGAATATAGGAGAAGGGAACGAAGGAATGAATGGACAGATGAAGTGAAGGGATGAATGCTGAATTTATAGTCCACGAAAGTGCCGAGGAAATCAAAGCTTGTGTGTGTAGTCGGAAAAAAGTGGGCTTTTGCACCACTTGATTTTGTATAATCATCAATCCTCCACACATACAAGGGTGGTTTTTATTTTCCCATTTTTGGGATTCTTGAAATTTTTTTGGTACTAATCTCACTCAGTGGATAGGAAAATTCTTTAGATAAGGATGCTTATTTTGGTTCTGTGAATCTAAAAAATTGATTCCTATAATCCATTGAAGATTTTGTTATTGAATAATAATAATAATAATAAAATATGTGTATATATAGAATAAATTGGACAAATTCATAGAAAAAAAATTTATTTTCCCNATATATAGAATAAATTGGACAAATTCATAGAAAAAAAGTTTATTTTCCCAAATATATCTCGTGTGACAAAATAGGTACAAAAGGAGGAGGATATTTGGAGTGATTGAGGTACTTAAAATACTTCATTAGGCCATTTTTGAAATGTGATGCTTAGAAATATCAAAAGTGTAATATATATATATATATATACAAATAATGCGGTCTTTGTATATTATTTAATTGAGATTTAATCCTAGAGACATAAAAAAAATAATAATATCAAACCACTGAAATAATTTTTAAAATAATTAATCTCGTTCCGAGGGATTGAGTTGAATAAAATTCTTTTCTTCTAGGAAGCCAACCATTTCACATCGAACACTTGGTTGACATGGACTTCTCTTCCCTTTTCTCCTTGTTTTGACTCAGATTTAGGAAAACATGTAAAAAAATTTACAAGGGAAATTTGTATTTTGTATTATATATTTGAAATTTTTATGAGTTTGCTATGTTATGGCGACGTGCAATATCACGTCAGAACTAAAAAAAAAAAATGAATAACATTCAAATATCGAAATGTACATGATTAAAACTCAATTTCAATGTTATAAAATACCAAAATTATAAAAATATGTACATAAAAAGGAATATTGAATCGTTGCGGTTCTACAATTGTGGTCGTTTAGAGGGCTGGTGAAATGTGAACACTGACCAGAATGGACGGATCAGAAATATTAACAATATCTTAATTATGCTACTCGTTATATATATTATATTATAATTAAAATTTTTTGCCCATTAAATAAATTAGTTGTTGGCTGTCACAAGCTGTATATTTTTTTAATATTTATCCAATCTTTACCCGGTGGAAATGTTTTGGCTGGCCATGAATGAAGCTATGATCATATCTCATTGGTTGATGACAATTATATTTCGAAGAATAAAAGATATATAAATAAAAAGGAACCATATGAGTAGAAATATTCATATAAATCCAAGTCTTAGTAATAATTTTTAAACATTGGAACCAACAATCGTTATGTTTGATGTGTTCTGGATAGACTCAAAGAATCAACGCATTGATCTATTGTTAAGTGACATCATCAAAACAAATACACAAGAAGCTATATACTCACGTACGCAGAAGATCACAAACTCTTCATCTAGAAGGCTCTGAATCTCTCTTCCGTTATGCTGGTGTAACAATATAACAAATTTGATTATATTATTTATATTATTATTTTTTTTACTTTTTATCCTTTGTCGTTGTAAGTATAAATACACATGTACTGATCTACTGTGTACAGAGGGTGGGGAATACAATCTACTGTGCTTTTCATTTTAGATCTTCCTTTTTCACTTTTCTAACTTGGTATTAGAGCCTTATGGCGGAAGCCACCTCACCTGGAGAATCGGGCTCAACCACTGCGTCTAATCTCAGCACTAATTTCTTGATTCTAAATCCCTCCAACCAAATCAACACTATTAAACTCACTGATGATAATTTTCTCCTTTGGCAGCTCCAAGTCTTGGCTGGAATTCGAGGTTTGGGTCTTGATCTTTACATTGATCCTTAGTCAACCATCTCACCCATCTCCATCCTCGGTAAAAATGGCACTGATGTTCCGATTCCTCTCTACATTTCTTGGTCTAGGCAAGGTCAATTTCTCTTCTCATTTCTCCTGGCCTCCATGACTGAAGGAATTCAAAGTCAGATGATTGGGTGTTCCTCGTCTGCTCAAATCTAGATCCGGGTTTCTACTTTATTTGCTAATCATTCAAAAACGAGAATGATGCAGTACAAACTTAAGTTACAGACACTCAAGAAATGTGGTCTTAGCATGAAGGACTATCTTGGAAAAATGAAAAGTTATATTTATTCTCTTGCCGCTTGTGGGCACTCTATATCCGATGATGATTAGGTTCTCTACATTCTTGGAGGTGTTGGAATGGAGTACGACTCGGTTGTTGTACATGTGACCTCTCGAGTTGAACTGATTTCCCATTTAGAGGTTGGTTCTTTGCTCTTATCGCATGAAGGGCTTATTGAATCTTATATTGTAAACGTGGACGACACTGTTCCTACAGCCAACATCTCTATTTGTACTCCTGCTAGAGGTTGTCTATCATCGTCATCCCTAAGCCTCCTTCCCGTGGAAGAGGTCGTGGACGATTTGTGCGGGGTGGTCGAAGAGGCTGGTCAAACATTAACAATCACCCTATTTGTCAGATTTGTGGGTATTTTGGCCACATTGCAGAGAAATGTTACTATCGTTTGACAAGGATTTCGTTTCGCACCCACAAAATCCAGGTAATCACTACTCACATCCATCTCGCCATAAGCCTGAAGCACCACCAATTGATTCCGTAACTGTGGCGAATTCAAAGGGTTTAAATGATGACTGGTGGTTCCCAGATTCCGAAGCCTCCCATCATGTTACTAATGATCTGGCTAATCTAGCTCTTGGCTCTGACGGAAGTAATGTTCTTATGGGGAATGGAACAAGTTTGCCAATCACTCATATTGGTTCTTCGTCATTTTTGTCTCATGATTCGAACCACATGTTATTTTTAAATCATCTTATTTGAGTCCCTCGTATATCTAAAAACCTGCTCAGTGTTAGCAAATTTGCTCAAGACAGTAGTTTCTGTTTTGAGTTTCATCCTTCTTTTTGTGCTGTGAAGGACCTAGTGACGGGAATCACCCTCCTCATGAAAGGCACCTTACATGAAGGTCTGTATAAGTTTTCCTTAGGCAAACCAGCTATCTCACCTCGTCACTCTGCCATATGCTTGCATACTCAGCCTCACCTAGCTATTTTTGTCTTCAATCAAGTGAACGAGTCTTACAAATTAACTGAAGTGGCACCTTCAACACTCAGTCAATAGCATTATAGATTAGGTCATCCTATGCTTTCCACTGTAAAATACTTTTTATCCAATTGTAATATTTCTTTTTCAAAGAATGATAATTTTAGTTTATGCAAATCCTGTGAATTAGGCAATATTCATCGTCTTCCATTTCATTCCTCCTTAACCTGTTACAATAAACCACTTCAGTTAATATATTCTGATATATGAGGCCTTGCTTTCACCGCTTCAAGTAATGGATTTAAATATTACCTCAGTTTTGTAGATGCATACTGCCAATACACTTGGATATATTTCCTTAAAGATAAATCTGAGATGTTCCAAATCATTCATCAATCTAAGACTCATGTCGAACTACACTATGATACCAAAATAAAAACTTTTCAAACTGACTGCGGTGGTGAATATCGACCATTAACTCCCTTATTTAAAAAATATAGGATTCATCATCGTCTGTCTTGTCCACACACTTCACAACAAAAAGGTGTTGTTGAAAGGAAACACCGTCATATAGTTGACATTGGTCTTTCTCTCCTTGCTTACGATCACACGCCTCTCAAATTTTGGGAAGATGCTTTTTCCACCGCAATTTTTCTCATCAATCATCTTCCTAATTCTGCCATTCAAGGTGATGCCCCTCTCACAAAGTTATCCAATCTTGACCCTAGTTATTCTTTTCTTCGTGTTTCTGTGTGCTTGTGCTTTCCCTCTCTTCGAGTTTACAATACACATAAGCTTGAGTTTAGATCTAAACCATGCACTTTCTTGGCTATAGCAACAAACACAAAGGATATAAATGCCTAAGTCAAGATGGTCGTGTTTATATTTCTCGACATGTTAAGTTTGATGAGTGTTCATCTCCTTTCTTCGGCACTCATTCCGAAATTTCACATCGTGCATCCTCAGAGTCCTCTAATCTTCTTTTCCCAATCCCACTATCACTTCTTCATCTCCACCTCTGCCCCACTCACCCTCCCCAACTTCTGTACCTCCCATCAACACTTCCGAGATTTCCTCTTCATCTCTACCTATTTCTCCCACTAATGAGCAATCTATTCCTCCTCTTATGAATGTTCACCCCATGGTTACTCGGTCCAAAGCAGATATTTACAAACCAAGGGTGTATGCTTCTCAACTTACGCCCATTCATGAACCAACCACTGCACATGATGCCTTAGCACATCCAGTTTGGTGTGATGCTATGGAAGCTGAATATAATGCTCTGATCCAAAATAAGACTTGGGTTTTAGTTCCGACACCAACTGATACACCAATTATTGGATGCAAGTGGGTTTTTAAAATCAAATCACATCCCGATGGGATTGTGGTTCGGTACAAAGCTCGTCTCGTTGCGAAAGGGTATTCTCAAACTGCAGGGCTAGATTACACCGATACATTCAATCCAGTTATAAATCCTACCAAAATTCGAGTTGTTCTTATCATTGATCTTTCTTATGGATGGTTTATTCAACAACTTGACATTAATAATGCTTTTCTTAATGGTACTCTTAATGAGCTTATCTTTATGCAGCAGCCTCTTGGCTTTGAACAACACTGCCATGGCAAACAACTTGTGTGTCGACTACATAAGGCGATCTATGGCACCTCGTGCTTGGTTTGATAATCTGAAATTTGCTCTGATACATCTGGGTTTCATCCAATCAAAGACCGATGCTTCTCTATTTGTTAAACATGATAAAAATTTGATTATCTATATCTTGGTTTATGTCGATGACCTAATTATCATAGGTAACAACGCTGCTCAAATCAAGGACCTTATTTGTCATTTAAATTCAAAGTTCTCCTTGAAACATTTGGGCAATCTCTCATACTTTCTAGGTATTAAAGTTTCAAGGACTTCTTCTAATGGTTTATTTCTGTCTCAAACCAAATACATACATGATATGTTGAAAAAGAACAAATATGGACAATGCCAAATCATTACCCACTCCTATGGTCTCTAGGTTAAAGCTTTTCTCTAAAGATGCAAAACCACTTTCTGATGTAACTTTGTATCGTAGCACCATGGGTGCCCTACAATATCTCACCATAACAAGACTAGATATTTCCTACAGTGTGAATAAAGCTTGTCGGTTCTTGCAAAGTCCTTGTCTTTCTCACTGGAAATCTGTTGAGCGAATCCTTTTTTATCTCAATGGAATGTCAAAACATGGAATTCATCTTACTGCCACTTCTCGGCTTTCTCTTCATGTTTTTTGTGATGCAGATTGGTCCAATGACCCAGATGACAGGTGCTCCACCTCTGGATTTTGCTGGTTTTTAGGTAGCTCGCATATACCTGGTGTTCAAAGAAACAATCGGTTGTCTCTCGATCAAGTACTGAGGCAGAATATCGTAGTCTCGCAAATGCCACTTCAGAATTACTTTGGCTTCAATCTCTGCTCACCGAACTTCATGTTAACAGTCGTACTTCACCCATACTATGGTGTGAAAATATTACGACAATCTCGTTGAGTGCCAATCCGGTATTACATTCTAAATCCAAGCATTTTGAGTTAGATCTCTTCTTTGTTCGTGAGAAAGTTTTGACTAAGCAACTCGATGTTCAATTTGTTCCCTCCTCTGATCAAATTGCATATGTCTTCACAAAATCATTATCTTCTCCCAATTCTCATCGGTTTCGATCCAAGCTAAGCATTATGGAAAATTCGACTCTGGTCTTTGTGGGGGTGGGGGGGGATGTTAAGTGACATAATCAAAACCGAGTACACAAGATGCTATATAATCAAATATGCAGAAGATCAGAAACTCTTCATCTAGAAGGCTCTGGATCTCTCTTCTGATATGCTGGTGTAAAAATATAACAAATTTGATTTTATTCTGTATATTCATTTTTACTTTTTTATATTTTTCCTTTGTAAGTATAAATACACATGTGCTGATCAATTGTGTACAGAGGGTGGGGAATACAATCTACTGTGCTTTTCATTTTAAATCTTCCTTTTTCACTTTTCTAACTCCTTCAAATCACGTGACCATGTAAATCACACGAACAAGTCATATGTGACAAGCTCAAAATTGGGATGACAGAAGCAGTGAAGGATTGAACCCTGACATTTGTTATAGACTCGTCATGCCCTATCATCCAAGCTACTTTTTGACATTTGTTATAAACTCGTCATGTCCTACCATCCAAGCTACTTTTTGGAGGCAAGTCCTAATATTTTGGTAGGTAATAAAGAGTGTCACTACAAAAATCAACCAGAGTGGTTATCGCAAGGAATTAGCTTTTTTCTAAATTACTATTACAACTATATACATATAAATATATGCATATGTATATTGTGTTATCCTGAGATTTACTCAATATATTATATTTTTAGATAGATCTATCGATAATTGTCCATCATTCTATGTATTAGTTTATTATATAGGAGTATACTTTTTCCGTTATTGTTTGAGATCAAATATTGATCTCTCTTTATCGGGGGATTTTCTTAACACTCATGCGACAAGTTATGTTAAATATTATTTGAGATGAAGTTATATAGTTTTTTTTTTTTTTAACAAGATGCAATGATACTATAAGCTGTGACGTAAATGATCTGCTATGAATATTTTAATCAAAAATATTAATTATATATATATATATATATATAGCCTAATAATTATCCATTTGCACTGACACAAATTGCTTTGAAAAAAGCATAGATTTTGTCATACTGTTCAGGTTGGAGGGGCCCAATTCAATAATATGGATGTATTATTTAGTCATACCTTACAAACACACACACGTATACATCTTCTCTGAAAATAATTTTTTTTTATTATAATAACATATGATCTCTGATTATTAAAATATTAAATATGAAATGATAAATATGCATATTACAATTTTATGTCTATCGAGAAACAAGCCTAACATTTTTAATTAATTTGTCAAAAAAATTTCTATAAAACGAATTAGTGGATTATTTTTATAAAAAATATTAATTAAAAAATATTATTTTTATATTAAAATTATTATTATTATTATTTTTATTGTAAGTGTGAATCAGATCCATCTACTCATCAGATATTTATTCTTAATTTGTATGTGAGTGTGTTTATTCATATTAGTACTTACCAGAAAAATGATTTTATAATAGAAAAAGTTAATGATAATGAAAGGTGCTTACTCTAAGAAATAATTAAAATTGTGGTCAGAAATCCATTAAGTTGCAATATTTTATAGATAATGAGTTAATATATTTAAATAAACACAATTAATTTATTTTTTCACTGCAAGAAAAACGTCGGTCCTCATTCCTTTGGTTAAATTTTAAACACCATTTCATCAACTGGTAAGTAAACGAATCCCTTAATTCAAAAGGTTTTTGCAATATGAAATTTATATATATATATATTAATTTTATTATTAAGGCGATGAAGAAAGGGGAACAGAATTCAGATCCACGCATGTTAATTAGTGCAGGTTTCAATCTTTTCTATTATTAGAAAGTTTTTTCCGTTTTGAAAATTGGAAAGTCTATGAAAGTGATGTAAATATGTTCCCTCGAACCTCGCCTATTCTCATACACCACCTTCCTTTTATCGACTCGGCCTCTATTTGTAGCCGTTAACTCGCTTTCGTCTTAAATTTGAAATCTTAATATATAAATATATATATATATATATATACACTAAAAATATATATTTAAAATATTTATATCTAACCCACTAAATACTAATTAATATTAGAGAATTTAAAATATTTTCTCGGACGAGTCTGTTTTATATGGTTGGTTATTGTTATGGTTTACTTGATTGGAGTGATTTACAGAATATGTGTTAGATTGATAGTTTACTTAGTGCACAACGAAAAAAAAACAGCTGTAAGTTCGATCGATATAAAAAAATAGAAATGTCATAACCGGTCGATACCCGGATCCACTTTAGGACGGACGGCCGTCATTGAATCATCACCAATTGATGTTTTAGCGCCCAGATTCGATGGGCCAGATTCAAGTTTGGCCCAACATTATTATAAAATGTAATATGAGTAAAATAAAATAAAAAAAAACTTGCAATTTCAAGTATGTGGTACTTAAAGAGAAGCACATTGTACAAACGTTTCTCAAATTAAAACCCTTTCGGAAAGTTCGAAAAAGGGGAAGAAGAAGAGAGAACACGAAGCAGAGGCTCAAAATGATCCCTCTCTCGCAAACGGCGTTCTCAATCTATCGAAAAGCAACGGAAGAAGAAGAAGAAATCCAAAGAGCAGCAGAAAGACGTCGAATCTGCAGGAAATGAGATCCCTACAGTCAGCATTGCTGTTCCAGGATCCATTATTGATAATTCTCAGTCCCTTGAACTGGCTACTCGTGTGGGTTTTTCATTTCCTACTGTTTTCGTGTGTAATTTATTATTATTTTTAATGTTGGTATTTGGGTCTTGATGTGTGGTATGTTTGATTTTTTCATCGTTTTATTTCTTTGCAGTTGGCTGGTCAGGTTTCTGGGGCGGCCACCATTTTTAGAATCGACGAGGTGAAGTTGCTTTTTCCACATTTTCTTTTGTATGATCTTATTTGCTTAAGTTATAGAATTGGAGTATGAGGTTGCGGACTGCACGGTTTTTTAATCTCACACAATTACACAGTAGTTGATGAATAAATTATGTATATTTTTTATTGATTGCCGACTGCATGATATTGTGTAGATATGTTTAGGTGTAGATGTGGTCACCTAGGTGGTTTTTGCTTTTGTCAAAACAGACCATTGTGGTTGATAACAAAAGTATATCTGAGGACACATCCACTGAAACAGTGTTAAACAATTCAGATGACAATGAGAGTGCTGCTGCTTTTTCTTCTGAGAATCTTTACATATCTTGAGACCCCACAGTATCTCAGAAAGGATCTTTTTCCTAAGCATAACAGTTTGAGATTTGTGGTGAGAATCTGGTGTTCAGATTAGTAATCTCGTAAAGACGATATGTTTAAAATTATTTATTATCTAATCATTATAATTGTATGACCATTTTCAGGGTCTGTTACCTCCACTTGATGTCCCCATCATTTGCGTAAGCACGAATGATGTTCATATAGAGAAGGTATTGTCATTAGTCACTTTCACGGTTAAAGCAACTCTATCATAGTCATCTCTCTTTTTTTTCCGACTCATTGGAGAAGCTGATTCACCGTGCTAGGTCCATGAGGGTCAGGATTTAACTATTTAAGTTAATAAAACCAACTACCTCAGAGATCAAATAATTTAGTGGATTGGATATCACTTGACTGCCTACATTCTTCATTGCGAGCTATTCTTGTATTGCCTCGACATTTGTGTTGTTGGAAAGAGTCAAGTAGGAGAAAGGAAAAGTATAGAAATTGAACATTTTTCGAAATCAAGGGTCCCCAGCTGATGTTTGAGTTCTGTCTCGTGTTATTATCCACATACAAAAATCAATTTGTATATCAAAAATGGTTGGAGTTGTCTCGAAGTACATAAGGATTTGCCATTCGTTTTTTTTTTTTTGGTTTCTTTAGCATGTCTGTATTTGGGGCAAATGATGGCTTACACTTGATCTCTGAACTTCAGGTAAGTTCATGTTGATGACTTATCTTTACTGATGCCCATAGATTTTCTCATTTTAACCTAACATTTTTTTATTCGTGTTACATCTAAATTGTTTTCCAAGTAGCTTCTTTTTTCAATTTTTTTGACCTTGCTCTTGTCATATCATTAGAGTTGGTGCATTATTTGATTTTTTTGGTTGTGTCTTTTTCCTCCTGGTTTTCAGCTTTTTAGTAAATATTTACCATTTAATGAAATGCATGAAGTCCTTTGTTCTTGGTGGGTATCACACGGAAAACCCTAGATAGGGACGCATGTTGATTGTTGAAGTGGGTCTTAGCAAGGTAATCTATAATCTGCCACTTAATCTAATTTCATGTTGTAGTTATCAATCTTTGTTTTTATTGCTTGACCTAATTACCTCTGATGACTTTATTGCTTGACCTAATTACCTCCGGTGCCCTCATAAAAATGCGACCAAGTTTTTCTTTTTTCATTATTTTTTAACGAAAATTAATTTTATTTTGTAACTGCGTCTGTTAATGATAGATGGACTTTTGCCTGTTAATGTTTCTGTGAAGTGAATGCATATTGTATATATTTTCAATGATTGTGTTTGCACCCAAAAAAAAAAATTTAGCCCAATTAAACTTGGCTCAGTGATTGAGCCCAGTCCAAATAGAATAAAGAAGCGAGAAGATTAGATAAGTTCATCAATTCAAAATTGGTTTGAATAAATCAAATGTCGTGCAAATTGGAAGAGATCATGTAGAGATAATGTGCAAAATCATGGAATAGTGAGGCAGTGGGAGAATCGTCCAAGAATCTAAAGAAAAGAAAGACAATGACAGACAACAAAAAAACAACTCAGCTCAACAACACAATATCTGCAAAACATCTAGTTTTCATCTTCAAACAATTTATATTTTTAGTCTAATTCCAAGAATTTTGGCGTCATTACATTCCAGATTCAGCAATTTATATTATATTTTTATGTTTTCTAAATTTCTACATATTATTGTAAGTACAAAATCTTGTAGGAAGTTTGTTTTCTTCAATTTTCAGTGTCGTTTCAATGAATTTCTTTTATTTTGGTGCATATTAGTTTGAGAGATTATAACTGACGATCGAATTTAGAATCCACGTAGTTTGAATAGTTAGAAGTTAGATTTTTATTATTTTTCACAAGTTGGTGCTTGTAGCACCTGGCACGCCTCAAATCAAAATATTGTGCAAACAGATTGGTATGTTAATTGAACTTTATCTTCATTTATAAACCCATGTTACAGATTTTACCCAAATTCGTTAGTTAGAAGTTAGATTTTTATTATTTTTCACAAGTTGGTGCTTGTAGCACTTGGCACACCTCAAATCAAAATATTGTGCAAACAGATTGGTATGTTAATTGAACTTTATCTTCATTTATAAACCCATGTTACAGATTTTACCCAAATTCGTTCTCACTATTTTCTTCGCCAGATTGCTGCGATAGCTTCCTTCATTGAGTGGCCTTTGGGCATGGATTGTGTTAAAAGATTTCACTTTGTTGCCCTTATGCTGTGTGCAACCCTTATGCTGTGTACTAAATGGAACTGTTTTTTTCTTGCCGTTGTCTGTCTTGCTAAACACTCATTCCACATCAAAATTTCAGTTTTCAAATTCTGGTCTTAAAATCCATTCTTACTCTTGTCAAGCGAGTACAACATGCACTTGACATGATAAATGAAGGTCACATGATAAGACACTACACCACAGTAGCTGAAACTTTTGGTTGAATTGACTCTGGTTGCTTATGATTTAAAGGTCATATCTTGCAGAATGTTGTGGTTGATGAAGTCGTTGAAGCAGGAGAAAGAGTAACAGTAGCAAGGGGAAAACTCTGCGCGGTATTTTTGATTCGTACCTCAACACATCTTCTCATGAAGGAAGCAGGACAATTCGGACAGAGTTAACACGTATAGTTTTCATATAAAGATAGTGAATTGCACCTTCGCTAAGACCTGTCTTCTTTAAACAGGAAGCAATCTTTATATCGCTTCAGTATTTTCAGAACTGATAAACCGTGTTTCAAAGAAATATTAACGTTGGAGTTAGAAGCCGAGATTCAAGAAGGCTAGATCCTGTTAACCTTTACGAATTGCTGCAAATCTGGAATCTGGTTTCCGAACTGTCAAAGTGTTCACAGTTGTATGCTATCGACTAACCTTCAAAGACTGTTCACAGCTTACGAAGTGGTTGTGGATAGCGTCATTTCTTATTTTAATGACTTGAAAGAATATTTTAATATTTGTTTCAATGATAATTATTCATGTGTAATACATGTTTAGTTGTTTGAAACATGCATATTTCATTATATATATATATATATATTATATATTATATTNACTAAATTGAAGAAAAATGAAATTTATTTTTATTTTTTAGAATTAAATTTACGTTCTTTTTTTTTTAAAAAAAAATTATATCTTTAATGTAATTTAAAATAAATTGTAGAATAATGAAATATAACTCCATTAAAAAAATTAAATAACTATATCTTTTATCTATGAACTCTATTTTTATTTTTTTTGAATATTCTATTGTTTGATTTCTCTTTTTCCATTTAATGGATTTTAAATAAATCGAAGGAAAATGAGTTACATTCTAGTTCAAAATTAGAGGGGGTTAATAAATAATCTCAACAAAATTTACAAATATTTCGGTTAGGTTACCAATACTAAAATGAAATTCTTGTCAGTTGAGTTCTAAGTAAGTCAGCAGTGGAAACCGTGCGAAAAAAAAAACTGACTGAAACTGTTTGAACGTAAAATGACTTATAACAAAAATCATTTGAGCTATCAAACGAAAAGTAAATTAATTAGACTGATATGTAAGTTACACGAGTTTGTTTCTGGATGTTCGGAGACTTCGATGTCACCTCTTCTTCCTCGAGGAATGATTGCACTAGACTTTGGTAATTACACACTTCAGTATGACTTATCATTGTATAACTGAAACTCTTATTATATTTCACTCTTAATGATAAGACTTCTTGCTCTCAATTATAAGTATTTCACAATGAAATTCTAAGTACCAATTGATCATCAATTGATTAGATTATAACTTATCAGAATGTGCTTGCTTTGAACAGTTTGGTTCTTGAAAAAAATTTGAGCACAAAAAACTTTGATTGTGTAGATGAGTTTTTCAGAGACATTCTGAGCAATTCAAAGCTTTGTTTAACCAGTCTATTTATAAGTTTTGGCTGCAAAGACCATCTTTTTGAATCTCGTATCCGTTTTCAAATACAGATGTCGTTGTTATCAGGTCATCCTCATTTCTGACTTTGACATTCTATTGGGAATTAGTGAATGTTAGTACAGAATACTTTATCTGATAATTCAGCTGAGCTGTGATTCTTAATAACTGAAACTCTTATTTTATTTCACTTTTAATCAAATGAGTAGTAAGATTTCTTACTCTCAATTATAATTATTTCACAAATAAATTCTAAACACAAATGGATCATCAATTGATTAGATTATAACTTATCAGAATGTGCTTGCTTTGATTAATTTGGTTCTTAAAATAAATGGAGCACACAAAACATTGATTGTGCATACGAGTTTTTCAGAGACATTCCGAGCAATTCAAAGCTTTGTCTAAATAATTTATTTCTAGGTTTTGGCTGCAACAGCCATCTTTTTGAATCTTATAGCTGTTTCCAAATACAGATGTCATTGTTTTCATGTCATCGTAATTTCTGACAGATCGTATAATTATGGTAGTGTGCATGGATTCTGAAATTATGTTGGGAATTAGTGATTGTTAGTACAAAAAACTTTATCTGATAATTCAGTTGGACTGTTATTCTTAATCACTGAGTAAACTGATAAGCTTAAGAGAATGATTGGATTTAAGCTGACTGATCGACTGAAATAAACTACTATCGGTTTGACTCCATCAATTGTCATTTGATCAATTTGGCTATCAGTATTGTAACGTCCCGAAAATTTGAAGGTACACGTGAACCACATGCATGCAAATTATCAAACTTTTTTTGTATTTTATTAAATGGTTTTAATGCATTAAATGGATGTTTATTGCGTGATTATGTGTTTTATTGCATGGTTTATTAAAGTTTCATGCATAAGAGCTTTTAGTAGTTTTCGCGCTCGAACGAGGAACGAAAACCGGGGATAATTAAGAAAAAATGTTTTTGTTAAATAATTAGTTTTAATTATTTAATATATGATGTATTTAAGAGTTATTTTTGGAAATGGGCCTTGGTGGAGTATTTTTACTCGTCGGGTCTTATTTTAAACCGGTACGCGAATTTTAGCGAGTCAGGGGACTTTTTGAGGGCTCGGACAATATTTTCAAAAACTTTCCTAAACGAAAAATTTTTTGGGAGTGTTATTGGGCTTGACGGATTTATTTTATTGCTTAATGGATCTAAAACCATTTTAATCCCTTTAATCTTTAATTAAGGACCCATTAGTGTATTATTTTATGGCTTAAACCTAATAAACTAAACCCTTAACCTATTCTAAAACTTGGTGGCCGCCCTCTCCATATTCAGCAGCAGCAGCAGCCTTTTTTCAAAGAAAATACAGGAGCCACCTTCAAGTTTTCTCTAGGTTTCAAGAAAAGTCCCTACCCCGTCTCTCCTGTGCAACTCCTACGCGCTCATCTTCAAGTTTTCAAGCGTTTAAACGTTAAGGCACGCCATGTATCTTTTTTTTTCTAATCATTTACACCATGTATATGCTGATATATATGTATTTGCATGAAAAATCCTTTGATTTATCATATGGTGCCATTTTTGCGAAAGTTTGATACGATATATGCATTCTATTGTTTCTTACTCACGTTTTGTGATTCTTGTGCAAGGGGGTTGCCGAATTTGAGTGCTAGGGAGCTGATAATGTCGAGAAAGAAGAGGTTTAGGGGCTGGAGTCGAAACTTGGTTGGTTTAGGTGAGGGCCTATCGGTACTTGGTGTAGGTTGGCCGGGTTTTGGCAAGATCAAAGGCTTCGGCGTGTGCCGCCGTGCGTGGCTCGATTTCCAGCCACGAAGCCGACCCTCTTGAGTCCGTGACAGGGCTGTGAGAGGGCCATGAACAGGTGTTCGTGGTCTAGGAGTTGGTCGAAGGGCTAGGTTGATGTGTGGCTCGGTTGTCTTGTGCGGCGCAGTTATGAGGGTATCGCAAGGGGCTGGTGTTTTGGGCGGTAGGGTTAGCTGTGGTCAAGGAGAGCCTCTTGGCTTCGAACATGGTCCCAGTATAGCTGGTTAGGTGCTGGTTCGCTTGGTCTTGAGCTAGGATCGAAAATATAGAAAGTTTGGTGCACTAGGGTTTCGAGTATGCACGTATAGAAAATTCCAGCAACCTTCGATTATTGTTTGAGGGTCATAAGGGGTCTGAAATAAGTGGTTTATTGTAACGTACCGTACTTTTAAACATTTAAAATTTGCGTCAAATAAAATTTTTTTCTTAATTAAGTAATCATATTTCAAAATGCAATACCAATAAAATGTTTGACGAAATATTTGGAAAGTAAAGAACTTGCAACAAGTACTTGTTTTAAAATGACATAAAGAAATTCGTTAAAATCAGAGTAAACAATTTTTATCATGCATAAAATAAAATCCTTGAAAACTAAGGCGGTCCTCGGGTTAGTCCACCGCACAGTCCGAGCCAGCTCATTGATCGCCGCTTCTCATCTCTTCAAACTCGTCCTCACATGCATCGATCAAGTTTAGTGAGTCTAAAGACTCAACATGTATAAACTGAGAATAACAAATAATACGTAATAAACCACATGCATTTTAAAGTAGAGCATACATACTTAAACTTGGAACATACTGACATAAACGTAGACGTGCCATCATTTCATAAACATTTTCATAAACGTGCTTGCATCATACATACATAAACATGTGTCATCATCATTTTGCGTCAAGATATGTTTCAAGGCAAGTGACCCATACATAATGCGCCTGATCAGACTAAACCACAGTACTGGGCTGGCAGAGATATCCACTACCACATACATAAGATCCCCGGTCATACTTTACCGGATGGATTGGTCCCTGGTCATACTTTACCGCTTTTCAATCCTGATCAAAATCCAGTCATACTTTACCGGGGTGGAGAAGTCCCCGAACACGTTCTCCGGCTTCCAAACCCGTTCATAGTTGGTCACAAGACATTTAGCATACCTCAAAAATAAAACATTTTCTTTTTGCACGTCGAACATACTTAAAAACGTCGAGGACTTTGTTGGAACGCTTTGGACATGCTGCCCTAACCACATCAGCAAAGATTCAGGAGATCCCAACGAAGCCTGCAACCAAACCTTGAGAAAGCGTGAAGAACATGCACAAATTTTCATAGCTTGAGCGGTTTTACGATAAAAATCATATCTCTCTCATTTTGTATCAGAAAATTACAAATTTGCTATCGAATCGAAGATAACACAGAGTACTACAAATCATATGTTGAAAACATTTCCAGAAAACCAATCTATAAGTCGCAGAATTCAAAATAACAGAAGGTGACCGGTTTTGTGACATAGAAATTTCACAACTTGTGCGATTTTACGATAAAAATCATATCTCTCTCGTTTCTTATCAGAAAATTACGAATTTGCTAACAAATCGAAGATAACACAGAGTACTATGAATCATATGTTGAAAACATTTCCAGCAAACCAACCTATAAGTCGCAGAATTCGAAATAACAAAGGGTAACGGGTTTTGTGACACAGAAATTTTTTTTGTAACGACCATGGGCTATCCAGATCTTGGGCTCCCTCGAGGGCCTTTTCCCGTCTTGGGTTCCCACTGGGGTCTTTTCCCTCACTGGCTTTCCCATGTGTCATTACTCATAGAACTTCTCCAGCCCAGGCACTGGAGCTTTTACCTTTCCAGGATTAGAACCCAAGACCTCCTGGATTTATATAGGTCTTGGCAGCAATCCTGGTACCAGTTGAGATGAGTAATGACGCATGGGAAAGCCCGTGAGGGAAAAGGCCCCAGTGGAAACTCAAGACGGGAGAAGGCCCCCGAGAGAGCCCAAGATTGAGATAGCCCATGGTCGTTACATTTATAGACTAGTCATGTAGGTTCGAGTCATGGTTAGAGTTGGGAAAAATTTAGTTGAGTTTCGGGTTGATTCGGGTTAAAACCGGGACCCCGATCGAAGTTTTAAAACGAATCGAATAAGTTATGAAACAAGCTCGAGTTTACGTCTAAGAAACGATTATAATTATTTCTTGGAACATTATTCCACAAAAATGCTAAAATAAGAAGATCAAACATGTTCCATAGATTACTTGAATATGTGGCAAGTTGAACAATACTTTCGATTTTAAATGAAAAGGTGAAACATGACATTTTCTTTATTTTAAACATCGAACATACACGATGATTTGGAAATTGTTTATCAGCGACATTTATGATTCGAGACTAAGAGCATGAACCATACATTTATGATTCGAGACTAAGAGCATGTACAATGGTATGATATGCCGATTTCAGCGTTGATAACTTCATATCATGTTATTTCATTGATAAGATGATACTGAAAAATTAACTTTTTATTGATTAAATAATTTTCTATTAAAAAATAAAATTGCAATTAATTTACAAAAAATATAATTGTACATAATTAAATTTTAATACTTACACGTAAATTTACAAAACATAAACTAATTTACACACGATTAAAAATGAAGAATTTCACTGTTTGTCCTCATGTAAACTCAAAATATGTTCGATCATTTCCTTTTCAAGTATGTGGTGCAATTCTCGATATTGAATGTCGACACGTCACTGCGGAAAGAAGTTGAACTCTACAGTAGGATATCTTCAAGGGACAACATCTGGAGCACATATTCATCACCTCGAGTTGAGAAATCACGACCTTCGAGCATATCATATCTTTCGTCATCCACAATCACGTTTTGGAAAATAATAAATGTTTTATAATATAATTTTTTGTTTTTTCATATTTATGATTATTTTTTGCATTTTTTTAAATTTATTTGGATTTTTTCAATAAAAAGTCATTTTTTAAGAATTAATTAATGGCTGAGATGATCTGACCATTTATTTCAAATTGTAAGATACTCTCAGCTTTTAAAAAAAATTGGTTTATTTTTTATTTTTAAAAATTAACAACGGTCGGATCATCTCAGCCTTTAAAAAAATTGGACGGACTGAAAAGTTAGCAAGAAAAGAGTATTTTTATTTTTAAAAATTAATTTACTTCTAGAAAAATCTAGCCGTTAATATTTAAAAATAATAATAATAATTGGGTGTGTTTCATTGTGTGGAGGATTTCCACGCGTGGACTACCAACATGCTCACGCGGAAACATTCGCATGCAGGGTCCTCAACCCTCCAAGGGTCGAGGAAAATAATTACATCTTCTTTCCCACTAGCTAGCTTACAGATGAATCCTTCCACAAGTAAATGAGAATCAATCAAAATTTCGTGATTATCTAAAAAGAAAACAATTTGATTAATGAGGGAAAACGGTCACAAGAACTAATTAATCCACATTTAATAGCTTCAATTTAGAATATAAACGATGTCAGTTCATTTGATTATGTCAAAACCAACATAATATTATATGCTTTGGTTCATAGGCATCTATATTTTAAAACGATTTATTAGAGGTTGACACATACTTACTTAAATGTCCAACATATCTCTCATGAGTTTGCGATACCTAAGGGCTTCACTAATGATCCGTCACCCCATGCTTTTGGACTTGAAGTCCCATGCGGAGCCGCTCTGATATTAAATTTCATTATCCAACCCACTAGTAATATTATATGTTTTGACTCATAAGACTCGTGACTTTAAAACACGCTACTAAGGGTTGACGCATGCATACTTAAATGTTCAGCTTCTTTCTGATGAGTTTACAATTTGGGATTCGACTACGTACTTCACCTTCAAATTTTTACATCACTTGACAGGATCGTCATCGTTTCAGCACCCAATACATATGATGCTTCAAAGACACGATAATCTCAATGAGCTGCAATAGCTCGTGTTCTAAGAATGTAAACACTGATAGATTAAATCGAGTTTGGTTATAAACCAAGCGGAAAATACTCGAAGTAATCCTTCGTTAAGAAAGCTGATCAGTTTAAAGCTTTTATCTTGTGTAAACTGATTAACTCCAATAATGGGAATCAGTTCTTGCTTATATCAGTTTAGTTATGGTGAGAACTGAACCGATATTAGCTCGAACTGATCAAATCAGCTTAAAACGATAGTTAAGCAGTTAAATACACAAGATATGTTTATGGATGTTCGGAGAATTCAACTGCTCCTATATCACCCTTTCTACCTCCTCGGGTAGGTTCCACTAGAAGACTTTGATTTATGCAACGCCTTGTACAAACCCATTCAGCTTCAGGACTTACTCTACTGCCTTAACTAAACTCCTAGCCTAGACTGAAGGCAGCAACTTTCAGCCAACACTTGTTTAACGTCTATGTGTCAAAGACTACATACACAAGTTTAATGTTTTGTGCAAGACTCACTCAGCTAATCAATAAGCTCAACTCTCTGTATTTATGAGTGATTGTGTGTGCGTGTGTGAGGACTGATCTATGAATACAACACGAAAGTGTTCTCACACATTGAGAGAATTGTGCTTCTAATCTAAGCTGATAACATGTTGAAGTGTTCCCTTAAAACTGGGCTGATTGCTTCTTGTAAACTGATATGCATCATGCGTGCCCTCTCTTGTTTTTCCACACTTGTGTTTCTGGTGTTTCACACACTTTTTTAGTTGATGGTCTTGATCTTGTATTTATAGGGGCAAAGTGATCGTACACCAAGACTCATCAAATATGTTCATTGCAGCTTGAATTTGTTCCTCGATATTTGTCTTGTCCTTTCTGGAACATTTTGGCTTTATGCTCTGCTGCAACGTTCATTATTGTACTATTGATAGTACAATTGCTTTTATACCGTTGTGCGCAGCTGGATTCCATTTAGATAAGTTTTGCGTTCTGCAAACTGATTGATTCCTAACTGATGCTCTGAACTGGTCTTGAACTGGTTTGGTGAAATCAGTTGGCTTGTCAGCCGAACTGATTTCACTGATTCAATTGAACTGATCAGCTAGGCTCTTCATCAATTGAACTCTTCATCAGCTGACCGGGCTTCTGAAGGTCTTCCGCTTAACCACCTATCAACTGAACAATCAGTTGAACTGTTATTGATGCTTCAATTGGACTGGTTTAGTTTGGGCAATCAGTTGACACTTTCCATTTGCTTCTCGAAAGCTTCAGTTTTGGCTCGTTAACTGATCAGTTCGGTTTCAGCTTTCTGCGCATTTAGTTAAATCCGTTAGATACAAAGCAACAAGTTTTGTTAACATCAAAATTAAGATTGCGAATATGAAATGTTCCAACATCACTCGTACACCCAATACCCAATAGTTTTTAAAATAGTGCATAATATTCAAATGAGAAAATCTTTTGCAACTTTTGACAATATGGTTTCCTCCAATAATGCAGTTGTCGAAAACTTCACAGAATTAATTGTTGGAGTACCGTTTTCTCGCACTCAAGGCGTAGAAGAAATTTTAATTTTTTTGTTTTGACGTTCAAAAAATTCCTTGGGCGTAATATGAATGAAAACATTCATAGGTTGTTTAGATCTGATTTATCTTTGCGTATATGATGCCGACTCCAACTATTCTGGATTTTAAACGGATATAGTATTTCTTGTAAATCCCTATAAATGGATCTCATCCTTTCATCGATCGTCAAATCAAGTCCACAATCAGAAATTTTGTTCCTTATATAGATCGCACTAGAGATCTAAACGAAGTTTGAGTTGAGATTGGATTGCCAGAATTTCACCAATCCAGCAATATTGGGCGGCTTCGAAGCCACAACGCAGTGGAAGAGGGACTGAAATATTCCCTCGAAAATTATGGGTGCCGAAAATTTGTGAGAAGGAGAGGAGGGATCAAAATTTTGGTGGAAAAAATTTTGTGTGTAAAAGTTATGTTAATTCATACAACTCTTAATGAAATATTTATAAACTTANTTCGCACTTAATAGTCAATACTATTAATATTATTATTTAATTAGTAGATTCTAAATTTAATAAACAAATAATTGTGAACTCATTATAACCTCGATCGATGATTAGATAGCGACGATGTGTCGAGGGTACCAATCTCGTTCAAATAATGAAAATTGAAAATTTCGAAAGAAATTTTTTTTTACACTGATCCATTTTTAGCAGCTCCCATTTTTGTAAACCCTTTCACTAAAACATACAATTCAACTATCCTCTTAACTATCTATTAAGCTAACTTCCACATCTTCCATTGTATTGAATCAACTTATCAACTATTTTATAAGCAATTTGTTTTGTCTTCATCAAACTAAAGTCATCAAATTCAATTCCTTGAATCAGAATAACATTTGTTCCTATTCGGACTTACCCTAATTAGCAACATTCTTTTCATCATAACCTTAATCAAGAACGCAAAACTCAAGTCTGATTGCACCAATCAGATCATTGTAAAAGCGTCTAATAGTATCATCCCATGATCCTCTAGGTATCACTGATAGTGACTGCAAGAACCTTAAGTTATGGTTAGCATACAGTACGGTCCTTTCAACTCATATATCTTGATATAATATGAAATCATTGGTATATCGAAAAGTTGTAAATGAATTTGTTAACGATTTGATGTATCTTTGAGTAATAATAGTGACATGATATGTGCAACTGAGGAAACAACTTTCCAAAATGTACATGTCTTATTCTGGTCAGAGATTATTTGCACTATTAAATCATCAGATCGCATAGAATATCTTTACCCATAGGAGAACAGCGAATTCCTAACTACAATGCATTGACTCTTATGATGTTGAAACTACACACAACTTTGCCACCTAATGACTCTTAATGAAGTCGATACACAAATCAAAGTGCATGCTAGTACGTAGAACCATTACGTTATCCCAGGTCAAATGATTAATGGAATACAACCATAACTGCATACTATTTCATTCGATAAATGATAACCACTTGAAAAGTTCGTTGGAGGATTGTTCAATGTATCATCAAATGATCACTCATCTACAAGAATCGACATCTTTATGTCATTACCAATGAAACATAACATTTACATCACAGATGTTAGTATCAAGCTCAAACGACTTTTATCCTTACTTAGGCGGATGAATAGAATATGAACCTGTTTAGAATATACGGTAAACTTCCTAATGAGTTTCATGATCTTACGTTGATATGCAGACCTTATGATACCTATAGTATATTCAAAGACTTTATCAATGTAGCTTGCATGTATATACAATACAGTAAATACCATAATTAGATAAGCCGTAAAATATTATTAAAATAAAGATTGTTTACATAAGATTCAATAAAACTTAAACCACAAGTTGGTTCGTTGGACACCTACTCTAACATTAATCACACGTAAAATAATCGTCGATGAAAACCAAATTTCTTGTTGTTGACGACTCTCAGAAAAATATGTATAAAAGTTCAGCTGGAATACTTTGTCATGGAAATCTAATGGCAGAACAAACTTTATTTCCTTAAAATTATGAATTTTAATTACATAAAGTTCAAACTTAATTGAGGGGTATTTTATTTTTTAACCTTGGTCAATTCTTTTTTAAGAAAATGACCTTCTCAAGTTTTTTAACCTCGGTCAATTCTTTTTTAAGAAAATGACCTCCTCAAGTTCACTTGAGGAAGTCATTTTCTTTTTTCACTTGAGGATGTCATTTTCTTAAAAAAGAGTTGACCGATGTTATTTAACTAATTTCCCCCTCAATTGACAAGGCCTCATTCGAATGTTAACAGTTTCATAGAACCATTTAAAATCCCAACTTTAAAATTAAATCTTACCATTGCAGCTAGAGGTGTTCTAACTTCGGATAAAATCGAAAAACCAAAAATCCTAACCGAAAAAACCAAAGACCGAACTGAACCGAACCGAAATCCGAAGTTTGTAATTCAGATATAAATTTTAAAACCGAAGTTTATTTGGTTCGATTTTGGATTATATATATCAAAACGGAACCGACTGAAAAAATCGAAATTTCATTAAATTAATAATTTTATTTTTATTTTTTTATTTTTTGAGATGATATTTAATGATTGAAGAATTATTTTGAATAAATTTTAATTGAATTTATATTTAGATGTTTTATTAAAAAATCATGAAAAAAGTACCATATTATATTTCACAATATATTTATATTATTAATTTAAAGAATTGTATTAAAACCGAATAAACCGACCGAAATAGCCGAATAGTTTTGGTAGAAAACTAAATCGAAGGAAAATAGTTCGGATATCGAATTATATATTTCTAAAACCGAAAATTGAAGAAAAAAAAAGCGACCGATGAACACCTCTAACTTCAGCAACTCAAATTGTGTGAACTGAGAAGGTGACGTGGTGTCGAGTGTCGTGGTGGAAACTCAACGGTCGGGAGATTTTCGTCTAGTGCTTCTCGATGTTGCGTCAGTGTTTGTGATTGTCGATGGTGGGGAGATTTGCGGCCGACGAGGAGGCGTAATAAAAGCATCTCAAATTCACTTTTATTTACTTTTTTCAATTTTGACTTTTTAAAATATGATAATTTTTGTCGATGGTTAGTTTTTTGTTTCAAATTTGGAAAAAAACACTAAAAAAAATATGATATTTTTTAAAAAAGTTATGTTCATTTGACCGTATACGTATCCCCGCGGGGCACTCAGGTAAATACACACCGACGATTTCCAGCCCTAGTCGTCTACATAGAAACCTATTTTGGTTGGGCTAATCTCCCAAATTCCCCCAAAAATCACATCGAAATAATAATCAAATAAATCTAATTATTTTTTTTTATTCAAAAAAGGTTTTAATTTCACTGCATTTTATCTCAAATTTATTTTCGATTTGAAGATTAGATTTTTGTTAAACCCAGGACGACGCCGCATCGCTGGCTCTCCTTCCCGCCATGGTTGCTCAGGTGGCGGAGCCCCGAGCTCCGGAACCGCAACTCGACTGCGCCAAGACTTTAATCTGTGCGCTTAATTTCCTTTCCCGCAATTTGCCCTTGCCGCAGCAACTATACGAAGCCGTTTCCTCCATCGCTGCAGTTGCCGAATGCGGTCTTGGTGACCCACTGGAGGAGGCTACGGAAACGAGGCGGACGGTGAGTGGTTTTATGATTATTGTTCTTATTTCGTCGACCGGATATTTGTTGTGAGTGGTCCGTGTCCATTTTTTTTCCTTATAGCAAATTTCTTTATTTTTTCTTCTAATTGTTTTTTTTTTCCTTTGGGTAAGTTTGAATTGGCTCTTTGCTTTTATTACTGAAGCTACTAGGAGCAACGCTTAATGACTGAGACTTTATCAATTTTTAGTTTTTGTGTAGTTTTTTTTAAAAAAAGCGAGTCTTTTCCTATAATATTGGATTTGTTCTTTGTTCTTTGTTCTTGGTTCTTTTTCGAGAATTTAACAACTAGCTTTGTCGAAATTGTATGCAATTTGATGTGAAATGAATTGATTTTGGGGAAGGAGGAAGACCGAAATTTCATATGCTTACCCTGCAATCTGCATCAAGAAATCTGTTATTATATTAGCATTTTGGTTTTTGGTGCTGGACTAGCATGCTGATTTCATGCACTTATCGTTTCCCAGTACATCCTCGTGTTATAGTACACTAATTTAACATTTAATGGTCATGACCAGGATAATTGTGGTGTTCCAAGCTATGAAGATTTAATGTTGGATTTTGAAGATGCTGTGCTAAAGCAACAATCGAGCTGTGTACATGGTTCCAGATTGATTGAATTGAAGGAAAGACGCCTTCAGAGCCAAATCCAACACCGGTTAACCGAACTTGAGGGTATATCATTTAGTTAAAATATTTTACAGAAATAAATTCACGAATTAACTATGTTACAATTTTCTAGCTGATTTTATATGGTTTCTCAATTGACGTTCAAACTCCCTATTTATTTACGGTTTCCATGGTACTATATTCATGATAAGATGCTAAATAAAGTGTTATTGGTTGACCCTATAATTGGATTGGTTCATTCTTTGCTCAGCCTGGCATCTGCCTTTTCTTCTCAATCTTTTACGTCTATTTGTTAACCAAACTCTACTCTTTGGTATCATCCGGTGTTTTATATTTCCTTGATTTGTAAATTTTTTCTCGCGTTGTCATTTAGGAGTGCTGCTTTATTTATTCCGTGGTTTCTTCTCTTCTATTCGTTCAATCTTATGTCGTGAAACTTCTTAACTGTCTGAAGAGTATTTAGTTTGCTATTAGTTTTAATTCTATAATGAAGTTATTGTATTTCTCAATGGAACTTCTATATGATATTCTTATCCTAAATCTATTTGATGTCTGTTTTAAACTTCAATTTCATTCTCGGCACTAGGAACATATATTTCCGTAATTGTTCTATGACGTCTTGAAATATTTCTTTGAATCAGAGTTCTGATAGGAATTACAGTTATACTATGGTGCTGACACAGGTAGTGGTGCCATACACAAGCGAAAGTAGCATAATATTTCAAGAACTCAGTGTCTATTGTTAAGTATTTTGATAATAACTGATCATATGATGTCTTTTAAATATTTTATACTTTGTTTTTCGACAGATTTGCCCACAAGTAGAGGCGAGGACCTGCAGTCAAGGTGCTTGCTCGAACTCTATGGACTCAAGGTAGAGTTGATTTGTGAAATGACCAAGATATTTTTTTCAAGTTGATTAAAAGAAATCGTGACAGTTAAAAGGAAGCAAAAAGATGGTTGGTTGATGTCCTAACACCAATTTATCAATAAATATTTTGTTGATGAACTTCAATTATAAGCTTCTTGTGCTGTTAACATGTACTGAATGGTTGCAGTTTCTATTTTTCAGTTGAAGTTGAAATTAAGCGATTGCATTTTAAAACTGTAAGCATTTGGTTGAAACTTTCCATTTGTAGCAAAATGGAAAAACCAAATGACAACCAAATAGATAGCCCAATTGATTTATATCGTCTTTGTTCAGCATTTCCGAGTGAATGCACGCTATATTAGTGAAAGCAGGAAAGAATATGATTTTACATGTAAACTAGCGCTGTTTCTCATTGGAATATGATTGTTAAATAATGAACTCTATCAAGATTTTCATACGCATCTGTCATTGTGACAACCTTTTTTATGTTGTTCACGGCTGCTTCAGATTGTAATAGTTCTAGTTGTTTGACTATTATTAACTCTTCGCATCAGTTAGCTGAGTTACAGAACAAAGTTCGCTCAGAAGTAATTTCTGAATATTGGCTTCGCTTGCATTGTGCCAATCCTGATAAGCAATTGTTTGATTGGGGCATGATGCGATTACGGCGTCCTTTATATGGTATTGGAGATGCTTTTGCCGTAGAAACCGATGATCCGCTAAAGAAGAAGCGAGATGCTGAGGCAAGTGGCGTTTTTCTGACTCCTACATGTTTTTTGAGTTTCTGTAATGAACATCTTTGCCTGTGTATATCTGCTGACAGATTCTAAGCTCTACTAATGGCATTCTGTGGCAGAAAGCTGATGTATTTAATTGTATGGGGGGACTTTAGATGGGATTCTAAAATTTATAATCTCTGCTGCAGAGGTTGTCAAGATTTGAGGAAGAAGAAAGGAATCGTGTAGAGACTCGGAAAAGGAAATTCTTTTCAGACTTACTAAATGCTGCCCGTGAGCTGCAATTGCAAGTGCAGGCTGCCCAAAAACGTCGGAAACAAAGGAACGATGGTGTCCAGGCACGATACTTTGTTCTAAGATGTATTTTGAAACTTTCTGTAAATTAATATTGTGTCCAATAAAGTAAATTTTTTTTTTGTCATGGATATCTTCAAAAAAGATGGAAAATAATTGGAGCTTGTGTCTTTTTTTTCCATTTTGGTTGAGTTCCCTTTTCCATTAGTTTCAAGTTTTAAAGGACAAGAATATCTTCAGTTTAACAAATTCGCCTGACACGTGTACTGATATGATGGGATGTGAAATTGAAATTGGGGCTATTCTTCTTAGTTTGTGGTTGTCTCCTTGATGGTCATGTAATCAAATTGCTCAATATGTGTCTAAAAAAGAGTCCTTATCAAATTAAGTGGATCTGCTTATTATACTCTATAGCCTCTTATAAATTATAGAAATGATACTGTTGGTCATTATTTGGTATATTGTCTCCATCCTTGCAGTCTTGGCATGGAAGACTAAGACAACGAGCTACACGGGCTGAAAAACTGAGATTTCAAGCTCTGAAAGCTGATGATCAAGAAGCTTACATGAAAATGGTGGAAGAGAGCAAGAATGAAAGATTGACCATGCTCCTAGGAAAAACAAATGATCTCTTAGTTCGTTTGGGAGCAGCTGTGCAACGTCAGAAAGATGCCGCGCATGACGGCATGGAAACCTTACAGGGTTCAGACACTGACATACCTGAATCATCTGCGTTAAAGAACGATACACCAGCACAATCAGTTCCGGAGGAAGATGACGAGTTTGATGATGAATCTGATGATAAAGTAAAGACGGGTGATTTACTAGAAGGCCAGCGGAAATATAACTCTGTTGTTCATTCCATACAGGAGAAGGTATTAATTTTATGTCTGGACTTTTTTAGATTTTTTTTGAATATAGACTTTTTTAGATTTAATATTAATATTAATATGTACCATTATTAGTTCCCATTAAAAGGTTGTCACGACATGTTGTTCAATGGTAGTTGGCTCTTCAGCGGTTCACTTCTATTGAAGTCACGTGTTAACAATATTTCCTATAAAAAAATTTCTGCTAGGTTTTTATGGATTCTTTTCATGATACTGTCTCCTCTCCTGCACCCACTAGGGATCATCTTCGTGAACAGTTAGAAGAATATCTTATAATTTTAGGAACGTACACTTACTTCTGTCGAAGAACCAACCTTTTTTAAAAAGGAGCAGCCGAGAGATGTTGATTCTTTTTTAAGTTTGTTCTTTCTTGTAACTAAATTCAAATAAATATAGAAATTTATTCTCCGGTTCATTTGAAAATTTTAATTGACACCCCAACTAGCATTACAAACAACTATTGAAGATATTAGTTTTCTGGCTATCACTTCAATCATATGACGATTGTTGGCTTGACCTGATGAGAACTTCCATAGGTGACTGAGCAACCAACTATGCTTCAAGGTGGAGAGTTAAGACCCTACCAATTAGAGGGGCTTCAGTGGATGCTGTCTTTATTCAATAACAATTTAAATGGAATTTTAGCGGATGAAATGGGTCTAGGCAAAACAATTCAGACCATTGCTTTGGTTGCGTATCTTATCGAAAACAAGGATGTGACTGGGCCTCACTTGATTGTGGCCCCAAAAGCTGTTCTACCGAATTGGATGAATGAATTTTCGACATGGGCTCCTAGGTATGCAACAGAACCTTTTCCTTCATGTTTAGTTTTTGTATAAATTCTTCATCCCTTGTGGACTTTCTGTGTTTCAGCATTTCTGCTGTTCTTTATGATGGCCGTCTTGATGAAAGGAAGGCAATGAGAGACGAGTATTCAGGAGAAGGGAAGTTCAATGTTTTGATCACCCATTATGATCTTATCATTAGAGACAAGGCATTTCTCAAGAAAATACATTGGTACTACCTGATTGTTGATGAAGGACATCGTTTAAAAAATTTCGATTGTGTGCTTTCGCGTACTCTGGTTTCTAGGTATGGGTCTTTAATAACTTAAATTGTCAAGACATTTGCATTTTCTTGTGAATCTTTAAATTTTATTTCTTGCGTGCATAGCTCCTGTATATGACTTGAATGAATTTTTACCTTTTTTTAAAGTGATATTTAGTTAGCTTGTAGTTAGCAGGTTATACATTAATATTATCTCAATGGTATTAGATTGCTAATCGGCTGGTATAGCTATTTACTATCATCTGCTGATGTGATGGCATCAGTATTAAAAATGAATCTTTATGAAAATGAGTTGTTAATTTATTGTTATTTGATTTGGCAGATATCGAATTCGGCGGAGACTTCTTTTGACTGGCACTCCTATCCAGAATAGTTTGCAGGAACTGTGGTCCCTGCTCAATTTTCTCCTTCCTAATATTTTTAATTCAGTTAATAACTTTGAGGAATGGTTTAATGCTCCTTTTGCGGACAAATGTGAAGTCAGCTTGACAGAAGAGGAACAATTGCTAGTAATTCGCCGCTTGCACCATGTAAGTATTTGTTTTTTCATCTGTCGTTCCTTGATATGAAACCTTCTGATATCTAGTACAACTTTGTATTTGCAAAATGATCTAGGTCATAAGGCCATTTATTTTGAGAAGGAAGAAAGACGAGGTGGAAAAGTACCTTCCTAGTAAAATTCAGGTTATGCTAAAATGTGACATGTCAGCATGGCAAAAAGTTTATTATCAGCAAGTAACAGAGATGGGGAGGGTTGGTCTCGCTAATGGTAAGCCACTCACTTTTGAATAGCTTAATGCTGCAAATACTTGTAGCAGGACAATATTTAAGCCTACTTTGATTATGATGTGAATTTGCAGGAAGTGGGAAGTCCAAAAGTCTGCAAAACCTGACAATGCAGCTTCGAAAATGTTGTAACCACCCATACCTATTTCTGGGTGAATATTATTTGCAGCGGAATGAAGAAATTTTTCGGGCATCTGGAAAGTTTGAGCTTCTTGATCGCTTACTCCCCAAACTTCAGAGGGCTGGGCACAGAGTCCTCCTTTTCTCTCAAATGACACGGCTCATGACCATACTTGGAGATTATCTGGAATTAAAAGGTTATCAATTTCTTAGACTTGATGGCAATACCAAAACTGAAGACCGGGGAAAACTATTGAAACAATTCAACGCCCCTGACTCACCTTACTTCATATTTCTTCTAAGCACTCGTGCTGGAGGACTTGGTCTGAATTTACAGACTGCAGACACAGTGATTATTTTTGACAGTGATTGGAACCCTCAAATGGATCAACAGGCAGAGGATAGAGCTCATCGCATTGGGCAGAAGAAAGAGGTGAGAGTTTTTGTGCTTGTCAGTGTTGGATCGATTGAAGAAGTAATCTTAGAGAGAGCCAAGCAGAAAATGGGCATTGACGCAAAGGTCATCCAGGCAGGGTTGTTCAATACAACTTCAACAGGTTTTTCACTTCCCTCGAACCTTTTGGATCGTTCCCTTCATATGGAAACACAATTTTTTAGGCAACAATTTGACGAACGTTTCAACTTATTTTCCACAATTTGATTCCAATACTCGGTAGTTCAGTGGTAGTAATACTATTACTTTTAAATTTATCGTGGATATGACTGCTGTTTCGCAATTTATGTGAATCGATTACTGGGTTTCAACTTTTTTCCCACAATTTGAATACCATACTCGGTAGTTCGGTTTAGCTTTTAAATTTATGGTGGATATGACTGCTGTTTTGCAATTTCTGTGAATCTATTATGGGTAATAACTAATAAGACCTCTATTTTGAAAAATCTACTTCATAGCAAACAATTTGCCGTAAACATTGTTGGGTTAATGTCTTTGTCGACAAGTGTTAATGCAAGGTCTTTCTTGTTCATGCAGCCCAAGATAGGAGAGATATGTTAGAGGAAATCATGCGCAAAGGTTCTAGGTCACTTGGAACTGATGTGCCAAGCGAACGAGAAATCAATCGGCTGGCAGCCCGTACAGATGAGGAGTTTTGGTTGTTTGAGAAAATGGACGAAGAGAGAAGACAAAAGGAGAACTACAGATCTCGTCTAATGGAAGATCATGAGGTTCCAGATTGGGTATACACTGTGCCTGATATGAAGGATGGCAGGGAAAAAGGATCTATGCATGAAGTTGCTGTCACTGGTAAGAGGCGGAGAAAGGAGGTAATTCGTGATGACACAGTTACCGATTTACAGTGGATGAAAACTGTGGAGAATGGGGATGATGTAACTATACATTCTGCAAAACGGGTACGAGAGAATGCATCGTTCTTGAATAATGAACTACCCAAATATAATGCTAGAGATGATCTTGTGGAAGAGAAGAGGGTCCCGGACTTGAAAAGTGAGACAGTTTCCACAGCGAGTGAAACGAGAAGTGAAGATGCATTTGGTTGGGCATCTCAAAGGAGTAGGAATGAAGTTGAAAGTTCTCATATAAACAGCGCAGATGAGGGTTTGGAAGTTGGGTTGAATGGATTGACATGGAGGGCATATAAGAGGAAGAGATCGAGCTTGATGTGATTAATAATAATTGTCAGTCTCGTAACATACATCTGTAGCAATAGAAATAATTTGGCAACTTAGATTGGTGGATGCAGCAATGATCTAGTTACCACTTCTCCCTTCGTGTAAGCCTGAAAGTATGTAACAACATTCTTCAGTACTCCGGAAAATACCCAAATTTAGCATCATTATTCATCTATATAATTATTTTTGTTTAAATGTTAAAAAAGTTATTTAACCTCTTATATATATACTTCTCATGACTGATTGAATATTTACGGTATTACACAATTTAGAAACGGATGCGGTATAATGCTATAATTCTTTATTACTTGGAACTTACTCTTTCGGACGCGCTACACATGTTCGTCAAATGGAAATATGGGTTTGGAATGATAAATCTAGAACGGGGAAAGTAAACGTGATTGGAAAAACACAAACAGAAAACATAATAGCCCCAAAATGAGTTATCAAGAACTACAAGTCTGCATGCATGTCATTAATCAGTTTACAATCTGAGAAATAGACAGCGCCAGTACTAACTAAGCTCAAGCTGAATCACAGCAAAAATATTGCATCGATCGCAAACTACTGATGGTGATCGATTAGCTTCAGCTAGGCTAGAATCATGACAATAAAGTTTCATCAACCAAAGCTAATATAACTAAGACAATAAGTTTTCATAAGGATATATAGTCAAGTTCTTCACTCTTCTGGATTAACGCCAAGATTTTTGAGTTTCACTTCCAACTCATCCTGCTCACCTTCGTCTTCTTCATCTCCAGAATCCTCATCGTCAAAATCTTCTCCATCAGGATCATTTTCATCCAACGGGCCGAGTTTATCAGGATTTTCTTTAAAGATATCCTTCAATTCATCAATCCCTTCATCAGAAATGAAGTTTCCATTAATATTCAGTAACTTGAATGAGGGCTTATTAACTAATGCCTGAGCCAAAGTCCTAGATGCAGCCCTTCTAAGAGAGTTCTGGCTCATGTCGACTTCTTTCAATTGATCATGCTCTACTCCAAGTACTTTGCTTATAAGAAGCACACCATCATCCTTGAGATCGTTTTCCGACAAGTTTAACTTCATAAGAGCCATCTTTTTAGCAATGCAAGAAGCTAAACTAGGAGCTGCTTTGGCTGTTATATCATTCCCAGCCATATCCAAGACCTCGAGTGAGGGTGCAGTCTCTTTTAGAGCATCAGCTATTGCAGTTGCTCCAACATCTTCAAGATTCAGGTAACTCAAATATATCTCGGTAAGATACTCATGTTTGACAAGAGCCTCACTCAGCTTGATACCAGCCTGGACCCCAAACATGTTATCTCGAATATCAAGTTTCTTCAAGTTCGTACATCCTGAAAGTGCTTCAGTCAATGCAATCCCACCTTCAGAGCTGACACGGGTAGATGAGCAGCGAAAATCCTCCAACAGGGAACATCGCCTCAGAATCTTGGATATCGAAACCGCCCCTGCATCTCCCGTCATGTTGTTATGAAAATGAAGAACTCTAAGCTTCTGTGTGGAAGGAACCAATTCAGTAACAGCTCGTGCTGCTTCTTCTGAAATCCCATCATTCATCAGATATAGTTCCTCCAAGTCAGTCTGAGACTGCAAGAGCATACTAAATGCCCGAACTCCCTTCTCACCCAAGGCATTGTCTGAGAGATTCAGATACTTCAAATGAGAGCCTTCCAGACCTTCAGAAAAGATGGTCATTACATCCAGAGCTTCTGCCTCTGGTCGTCCAGCAACAAAATCTGACAGATCCACGTATGTCAACTGGTTCTTAATAGCTGATAAGATAGGACCAGCAATATGGGCAGCACCAAGACCGAAGCTTCGATTGCTGAAACATATTTTAGTGTAAAAATTTCCTGGAACTTTTAAGGGACTCAAAAGTGTTTGTGCCTCGTCCTCCTCTATGAATGCTCGCTGACCTTTCGAAATATCAAAAAAGGTATCGCAGATAGTAGGACTAACCTTCGAGCTTATCTTCTCTTTTTCCTCCATCTTGAATCCTCCCTTAAGAACATCCAGACAAAGCTTGCTACATTCACTGGCATACCACTGCACAGCAGAACTGCCATCACCATCAGGTTCCCGTTCATAATGTTGATTTGCACTAGAAAAAGCAGATTCTTCAATTTGTTTGCCAAATTTTGAAGCCTCGGCCACACTGACACTGCCATACTTGCGGGTAAAAATGGTTGGAGCCGAAAGATTATCTGTCATTCGCTCAACTAGCTTCTGGCGTGTATTCTGGCTAGGAGGCCACAGTTTAATCGTAACATGTCGACGTTCTCCATTTGATGTTTTTGCATCCATTCACGTTGACCCTAAAATCCAGAGTGATGCATAGCACAGTCAATTTGCATGTTCGTTGCAGATGAAAATAAATGACCAAAATGGAACATCAATTGACATCAAACGCATAAAGGTTTTCCATTTTCGTAAAAAAAACAAGAGTAAGCTGTAAAACTTTTTCGCTCAACTAAGTATGTATAAGCTAAACAACATTAATTCAGAAGGGAAAATAAAAGCCAAGATTCTGGGCAAGAAAAGTATGCACCCAAACAACAAATAATATATTAAGTGCAATCAACCAATTAATGAGATAATTTCCTTCTCTACTCTGAATTTTCAAATGAATACTCTTTCCAAAAACAAGGAATCACTAGCTCAAACATTAGTAGTAAGATACATCAATTAAGCCCAGCTAAACAGATTAATGTCGCATACTAAGGAAATGACAAAACAATAAACAATAGACATTAACTTAACCCATTTTTAAAAAGTGCATATAACTTAATTGGTGAGTTCAAAAATATGATTTAGTATTTCAAGACACTGGTCTTCACTCAGATAAAAGAAGTTCAACACAAAACAGAAAATTAACGACACCAAAATTTATTCTAGCGGCTCCGCCTAGCGCATGTACAATGATATCATCGATATGTACAGTGACATAAGTACAGTATATGGACATTTAAGTACACATGAGTAATAGCTCATTTCAAATAAAAATATTCAAAATTTTACATATAATTTATGTAAAGCATAATTTTATGCCCCACAACACATTAAGTCGCCTACACCAAAACATCTCAAAAACTACAGGCTTACAGCAATCAAACAATTCCAGTACAAAAAACCCAGCATTGACTATGAAAAACCCAAAGCAAACATTAAAACTTTATAATCCTAAAAATATATAACATATCGAAGATATACCACACACAGCCAAAAAGATCGAATTCGATATAATACTAATCAATAGTACCAACGGACAGAAAACCACAAAACCCATGAAAGTGTGCGTGAACAATAATACTGGAAAACCCTAAACGACAAAAGGGGAAAAATTAACAGAAAATAGAGAAATCGGAGTACCTTTTTTTGCAGTTTCCCAATTCCCCGAGTAGGTTTGCGGTGACTCGATGAGTGATTCAAGTATCGGATGCCCAATGGAAATGAAAGAAACTGTAGAATCTGTAAAAAAAACGAATAGTTTTTCAGTCTAAATAAATTAATAAACTTTAAAAAACAAAATCAACGGTTGAAATCTTTTCTCAAGAAAATATGACTGTTGGATTTTTTTTTTAAAAAAAATGTTTTATACGAGAGATTCGAAGAGATTTTGGTTGTGTACTGGGGGTGGCGTCGGGTTCTTCGGATTCGGGTAGTTCGGAGTGCTCCAAAAAATGAGGTAGCAAATGAGAAAATTGATTAAATAATTCCGGTCAATTCCTTTTTTAAGAAAACGACATCCTCAAATACACTTGAGGATATCATTTTCTTAAAAAAAAATTGACCGAAGTTAAAAAAAAAATACACCGGTAGCAAATTTACTACTTGAACCCGAAATTAAATCTGAACTACCTATGGTTCGGGTGCTTCAAAATTTCGGGCAGTGTCGAGTACTCGATGGTGATACCCGAAATTTAAAGTTTAAAAATTATGTTTTTTTTTTTATTTCTCTCGAGCATGAAAAAACAATGTATTTTCATTATATCTCACCAAACTCCAATAAAAAAAAACAATAATTTTATCATATCTTCAATAAAACATCACAATGAAAAAATATATCTCATAATAATATGATTAAACAATACATACATAAATACATATTCTGCCCAACAACAATAAAAAGTTGTAAGAAAACCATCAATCAAAATAAAATATATTGCAATCAAAATAACAGTAATTCAGTGCAACAAAAACTCTATCACTTTTATACAATAATAAGCTGATAAAAAACCATCAATTTAAAATAAATGCAAACCAATCAAATGCAAAGCCACCTGAATTAATCACAAACAAAAAATCCATCATATATTAACCAATCATCTTCAAAATTAAAAACATAAAAAGAAAATAAAATAAAATAAAACAAGAGGTAAAGCATCTTCCAACATCCAAGGTAAATCAACTTCCAATTCAGGAATGACTCAAATACTCAATCAAATCAAAATACCTGAAACGTTATAATTTTATGAGTTTTTTAAGACAATCATTAAAGTAGAGAAATATAATGAATTTAAACTTTAAAAACTTACAATAATCGAGTATAATGAATTTAAAATTTAAAAACTTACAATAATAGATTATTGATATTTTTTATAATTTATATATCAATAATGGTTGAATCCGTCCCTGATTTGTTAATTCTATGCACACACAATGAAAAAAGAAAACCAAAGAGATTAATCATTAAGAATAAAACATAATCACTATAATTAAATATAGAAGTAAAAGGAAAAAAAAATGTCTTTATCAAGTATTTTGATTTCAATCAAATCTTCCTTCATGCATATAGGCTTTGAATCCAACCTTAGCCAATCTTGGGCACATACCAAAGCTATAACTATTCTAGTAGACAATGAAATTCTAAAAGCATCCAAAACACGACCACAGTGGAGACATGAATCGATAAGGTATCACATGCCAGTCGAGAAAGAATAGGAAATCTAGGAGAATTGACTTTCCACGACTTGAGGATATCAAAATTTTCATCATAATCCTCAAGATCCTCATCTAGATGTTTCTCCAATTCTGACTTCACGTTTTCTTTTTTTTTTTTTTCCATCTAGTTTGCATTTTCTAAACTCATCTTTCAAGTACGTTGGAGAAGTCATGGAATTATCAGATTGAGAATCTTTTGAAAATGATGTAGAACCTAATGCAAAAGGTACCGGACTTCCTAGAGTTCCATATCTCACTTTATAATCGTAAAAAATTTCTTGCATTCTACTCTTCGCTTTTTCCTTCATCATCGCGCTCTTTGTGATTTCATTATACATTGTATCAAATGAAAACTCAACAAACTCCAATTTGTGACGAGGATCAAGAATCATTGCATGATACAACATCATGTTCATTTTTTCAATCGAACCCCAATATTTGTCAAACTTATCCTTCATTTTTCTTGAGATTTCACTTAATTCAAATCATCGCTTACTAACCACTATTTCAGAAGCATGTCCACAACACTTATTTCATAAAATATGGTGTTCGAAGTGACATATAAAGAGCCAAAAATTGCCAAAGTAAGCTTGTAGAAGTGTCCAAGAAACTTCAACAATAAACTAGCCCTTTCCCAATTGTATTCCGACGGAATCCCATCGTATGGTTGTTTCAAGAGATAATTCACATAGGCAAGATCGATATATAAATCAAATGCTCTTTTCAGAGATACTGCTGACTCTAAATATCTCCTAAGATATTTTTTTCCAATTGTCAAACTTTTTTTGCAAATATGTTATTGCACCATCATTTGATGAGGCATTATCAACCGTGATGATAAAGATTTTATCAATTCTCCAATCAAGTAAATATTTTTCAACTGTTTTACCTATATCATCACTTTTATGTCCAGAAATCGGACAAAAATTCAAAATTCTCTTTTTTAAAGTCCCTTAATCGTCAATGAAATGAGCAGTTAGACACATTTAATTCACTTTTTGTACTGATATCCATGTATCCGTTGTTACACAAATTCTTGGACAATGTTGTTTCATAAAAGACATCAACTACACTTTTTCATTCATGAACATATTATAAACATCATAGGTGGTTGTCTTTCGAGATGGAATTGTAAACATTGGACAATTGATATGAAATATCTAAATCTTTTGTTCTCAACTGTCTTGAAAGGAAGTTCATCAACAATAAACCAATAAGTTAGTGACTCTCTTAATTTGAAAGGAAGTTCAACAATTAAACAATAAGTTACTACCCGATACCAACCCGAGATTTATTTTTTGGGTTCGGGCAGGTACGGGAACCCAAATTTTTTGTAAACTAACCGACTCGGTCAGGTCAAGTCATCGGTACCGACTACAAAACGCCTGCCCCTATTGTGTACCATACATTTTATTTTATTATTATTTTAATACAAGGGAGGGGAAGTATTATTCATTCTTACTCATATCAACGTTGTGAAAATGTGATTCAACGTTAACATAAGTTTCAAGTTTTCTGAGTTTGAGCGAATTTAGAATGACATTGAATGTAAAGAAATATTTTTAGTTTTTTTTATAATTTTAATTATATCAAGAAATTGATAAATTAAATAATATATAAACTTAAAATTTTAATAATAAATACATAAATTTCTAAATTATCAAATATACGAGTCTCAAAATCACAAATTGTATAGAGTACAACTTTTGTCGATGGTCTTTTGATCAAGCGTCAATATTATCACTTAATCGCAAAGAAAAGAAGAGTTCACGACAAAAATTATTTCAATGCATTTAGTTTTTTTTTTTAAATTATATTATTAAATAAATTTAAAATTTTATAAAAAAATAATTTACAATTTTATTTTAAAAAAATTTATGTTTTTTTTATGTTTTTTAAATGTTTAAAATAATTTAATAATATGTTGATCAAATTAAAGGGCGGAATGTTTTTTCAAGCTTTTGCAATAGTAAAATTTTTTCTCACGCTTCATTCTGAATCGACGCTTCGTCGTGTTTCATTTAAATTGTAGAGCACAATCACAGATAGAGTTTCATACAATAAAACTTTTAATTTTTACATTTAATTAATAGGCCATAAAACTATGTTGGTGGTCAAGACATTTTTGTAGAGCCAGATGGGTCGTCCGTTTTTACAATTGTCCTATATTAATATATTAAACTAATAAAGAAAAGTTTATAAAGTTAAAAGGTTACACCACCCAATAGGCAACCTTTGTGAAAGAAATACTTCTTGGATTTATAATATAACATTGATGCTCTCATTAAGATTCGGTGTAGTGGAATGAGCGACATAGAAAAAATATATCATCGGATCAGTGCGAATAATAAAAAAAATTATAAACTAGATTAAGGTGCATGATCCATGTAATGAATATTGAAAAGTGAGTGAAAGTCGTTCAGAGTGGGTCACCGCGGACGTCAGCTTCTCAAGGGATCGACAATATTACAATTGTCCTACATTGATATAACTTATAAACTCAGGAGGTTACTCCACTTAATAGACAAGTCTTTTGGAATGATACCTCTCTTGAGTTTATAACCTAATATTGGTGTTCTCATTGCGAATCGGCATAGCGGAAGGGACGACTTAGAAAAGGCTACCATCGGATCAATGTTGATAAAAAAAAAATTATATGCTGGATTAAGGTGCGTGATGCATGCACTGAATACTGAAAAGAAGAGTGAAAGATGTCTAGAGTAGGCTGCCGCGGACATCAGCTTCTCAAAAGATCGACAATGTTACATTCAAAAGGTAAGACCTTTTGGATGATGTAACCATTTGAGTTAATAATCTATTCTTTATTAGTTTTATATATCGATGTAAGACAATTGTAAAATTGTCGATCCCTCGAGAAGCCGACGTCCGCTACGACCCACTATAATATTAGGTTTTAAACCCAAGAGGGGTACTATCTTAAAAGACTTGCCTATTGAGTGGTGTAACCTCTTGAGTTTATAAGCCACATTTTATTAGTTTAATATATCGATGTGAGACAATTATAACATTCACGACCCCTTGAGAAACCGACGTCCGTGGCGGCCCACTATATATGGCTTTCACTCAGATTTTAGTACTCAGTGCATGCATCATGTACCTTAATCTAGTCTATAATTTTTTTTATGATACTGATCCGATGGTAGCCCTTTTCTAAGTAATTTCTTCCACTACTCCAACTCTCAACGAAAATACCAATATTAGGTTATGAACCCAAGAGATGTTCCATCCTTTTTGGGTGGTGTAACATCTTGAGTTTATAAGCCTTTTTTTATTAATTTAATATATATGTGTGAGAAAATTGTAACATTATTGACCCTTTGAGAAGCCGACGTCCACGACGGCCCACTCTAGATGACTTTTTCCCATCTTTCAGTATTCAATGCATGCATCATGTACCGGCCTAAATTTTTTTTATCGTCATTTATCCGATGGTAGCCATTTTCTAGGTCTCCGATTCCAATACGCCGACTCTAAACGAGAGCAAAAAGAGGTGTTCCATCCCAAAAGGCTTGCCATTGGGTGGTGTAACCTCTTAAGTTTATAAGTATCTCTTTATTGATTTAATATATCGATGTGAAACAATTGAAGCCTTCCCCACCACACCTCGGCCCGCAAACTAACCCAACTCAACCTGTTAAGCGGACCAATCACTCAAAAAATAAAAAAAAAACATACATAAACAATTATAAATGATATTGTTAGCGTTAAATTTTAAATAGGCCTATATTGGTTGAGCTCAAGCCCAAAAGAAAGTAAATAAGCATGAAGATAAGATAAGCATAACAATTTAAATTTGTTTGACCAAATCAAGGAGCGCTTAAGCTGGAGAAAAACGTGGGAAAAATAGTTGGAAAAATTGTGAGTCGTGGAAAGAGTGGGAAAAACTTCACGTTGCGCTGAAGAAAATGGAGGATCGATCACAGACAACAACAGAACACACATCGCAAAAACTCCAGGAAACTCCCTGTAGAATTCTCATAGATTTAGTCAAGCTTTTTCATACTTTTCCAATCATATTTTAGCATCCTCATACATATTCTAGCACTATTTTGTTATATTGTTCATGTTTTTGTAATTTCCTACTGATTTGTTGATACATAATCATATTGGGAGTTTATTTCATCAAGTTCTGTTGTCTTTTCTTTTGTTTTGGTGTTGTATTCGTTTAGGAGACTATAACGAACGGTCAAATTTAGTGTCCATAATCTTTGTGATTCTTAAAAGTTAGATATTTACTGTTTTCACACAAATCGGTGCATCTTTGCACCTGGCACGCCCACAAATCAAATATTGTGCAAATAATTTTTGTCACGCCCAGTGGGACACCATTATGCCTCCAAAAAGGAAAGAAAACATCAATCAAGGGGATGGGGAGTCTCTACCAAGCCAGGAAGAGGTTAACGCTCCGCTGACAGAACAACCGGCTCCTGAAGAGCCGACCAGGGAGTTGGATTTGCATCCGAGTTATGTTCTAGAGGTATATGCTTATATTTCAAACCGTTTGGTTGAAGAGTTGACTACGATGAAAATTGAAGAAATATCACAAGCACTGTCCTAGGCTGTGTCTGATTGCTTGAAGACAATATTAGATAAGCTGAACCAGTCAACCAATAAAGAGCAAAATGCAAGTGAAAAAGAAGGGAACCAGGGAAGTAACCAAGTCCATGAATTTGACCAGGGAGTAAGAAACTCAAGGGTTGGTGATCCCCGCCGCCCAGAGTTCACTCTCCTAAGTCAACCAGAAAGAAGGTATACACCACCTCACAGGAGAGAAGAGACCTCAGGGGAGAGAGCCCAACAATATTCACGTGCTCATGGAATGGGGAGCTCGAAACAACCTGTTACTCAAGTGTACATCGTGACGAATCCTCTGTACCAACCAGGAGCATATGATGACATGGCACACATAGATTATCAAGGAGTAGATGAGGGCTTCCCAAGAGGTAATGTTGGTTTAAATGCAGTCGGGGGACAAATTATTACCATCACCCACTCCCATCTCGGAACATCCATGTAATTGATCCAGAAATGGTGAAAGAAACTGTTCAAGAGCTATATGGGCCGGCCTTGAGACAGATAGGCCGCTCAGAATTTCACAAGCCATACCCCAACCAGATAGATGTCAACAATCCATTCCTAGAGGTTACAAGGTACCATATTTCAGCTTATTTTCTAGAGAAGATAGTTAGTCTAGCCTTGAGCACATTGCTAGGTTCACTATAAGGTGTAGGGAGCTGACGAACTTGGAAAAATTTACTAGTTTTAAGTTGATATTATTACCAAATACCCTTACTGGCACGAAATTTTCGTGGTATGCTGCACTTCCCCGAAACTCAATCTTAAGTTGGCAAGATATGGAGAAGCAATTCCATACTCAGTTTTACTGAACTGAGCCTGAGGTGTGCCGCTGATTTGTCAAGGATGTCTCAGAAAAAGGAGAAAAAACTTATATGTTCATTGATAGGTTCAAGAAAACAAAGAACAATTCCAAGGTGTTTCTGTCAGAGACTGAGTTTGTCAAAATAGCCCAAAAGCGGCTAGACTTTGAGCTGCAGAAGAAGTTTTAGGATATGAAATTCAGAGATTTTTTTGAACTTGCAGCAAAGGTTAGGGAGTACGAGAAACTATTGACAGAGGAGTCATCTAAGAAGAAAACAACAATGGGCTCTTATTACCAGGAGGTGGAAGAGATGGCGCAGGCCGAAATACAATCGAACGGCTCGTGCATAGTCCCTTTACTCAAGAGAAAATCCACAAAGTCAGAGAAGAAGAGCACCACCCAACCTACCAAGGACATGCAGTACACATTCGATGTTTCCAAAACAGATGACATATTTGATTTTCTGGTTAAAGAAAAGTTCATCACTTTTCCACCCGATCATTAAATGCCTACTAAGGACGATCTGAAAAGTCGAGACTACTGTAAGTATCACAACTCATAAAATCATTCCACTAAATTGTGTTGGGCTTTCAAGAATGTTTTGATTATTGAAATTCCCTAACAAGCAAGAATCCATGGCAGCGGACAATGACCCATTTCCTCCTGCGACATTGGTAAACGTGAATATCACAGATTTGAGAAATTTGTTGAATGACAAGAGAGGAAGACACCATTCGGTGACTAACAGAAAGATTAAGAAATACTGGATCCCAAAAGGCCAAATGTTTGAGGCCTATGGGAAATATAGTGATGATCGACTAAGATCATTTCAACAGCGGTTTCTGAGGAATGTTGGTGGATCTACAGCCTCCGGGCCGAGGAACCAACATTTTCTTGAGAGACCAATGCATAGAAATCAATGGTGCAGAGGAGAGTCGTTTCACAGTAAGCCCCAAAGACACTTGGATAACATATACATGTACGGATTCGAACCACGAAAGATAAAAATCAGGAAGAAGTCACTCTATCATGATAAAATTCGACATGTGAATGAAGCTCCGGTGAGAAAGACCATAGAGGTCAGGGAATTTCGTCCCAGATTTGTACGTCCTGCTAGAAAAGAATTCACCGACGAATGAAGAGTGGCCCAACACAGAAAATTTGCTAGGCCACCCACTCGGACCCAAAAAAGAAGACTGTTGAGGGAAAGAGCCGCTGCATAGAGGGAAAAACTTTCCAAGGTTGAAAATGAACCAATACATGGTATGCCAATCATCAAATCGCAAGTGAAAATTATGTCAAAGTTTAGTAGGTCCGCCACTGAAGATAAGCTGGTAGACGAAGACGATGATTTGCTGAGTGAGGATGAGAATCAAGAAAAGAAAACACTCAGTTTCTCTGTAGGGAAGTTCCACATCTCAGTGGACTGTTCCACAGGAGTGGTGATACTACCAGAAAGGTTTAAACTTGTCGAGGAAGAGTGCGGGGAGTCAATGTCAGAAGTAGCAGTGGAAGAGGTGAAGGTTGGTAGTAAACTCCCCGAAAGAGGTTCAGGAGTTATCATCAGAGAAGATCACCCTAACAAGCCTAAGCAGGTGATTTTGGAAAAGCCAACAGCTGCTATGACTAAGCACATAAGGCCTTTATACATCAAGGCTCATGTGAATAGCATGCCAGTGTCAAAAGTGTTAATCGACAATGGCTCGGCAGTGAATGTCTTGTCAGTGAGGATGTTTAAAATTTTGGGCAAAAGTGAAGAGGACCTAATCCCCACAGAAGTTTCTGTTGCTGCGTTTATAGGGGAAACCACCAAGACCATTGGGGTTTTCCTAGCTGATGTTACTGTGGGGAGTATGTCGTCTATGTGCGCATTTTTCATTGTGAACTCATCTGCCAACTTCCAAGCCTTCTAGGCAGGGATTGGATCCATGCAAACCAGTGCATTCCATCCTCAATGCACCAGCTGTTATATTTTGGAAAGGGGATGATGTGGAGATTGTGGAAGCCGATGCACAACCTTTCCAACCTCATGACAACACAGTGGAGGACAGATACTATAACGGGGATTTCAGGCCCATCAAAGTCCGTGGCGAGGATAGAAAAAGGAGTCTAGTTTACACGCAGTCCCCAACCCTAAGTTTAGTGTTGAATCAGATAGTTAAAACTACTGTCATCGAGCCATATAGGCCGACGATTCAGCTGACTATCGAGGAGATCGATGATTGAATACAACCAAAAGGAGAAAGAGGTGGCTGCAGCCTCAGTGTGGAAAGTCTGTGTGCAGCAGGTTCTGGATAGAGTATGCGATGAGGAATAATGGAATACCCGTGGGATGGAAGTGGTTTATGAAGAAGAGTTTAAAGAGGAGTATGAGGAAGATGATCTTCAAGTTGACGAGTTATTAATGGAGTCATCTCAACTGGAAGATGACCAACATGAGGTACAAGACCCGTTAGAAAAGATCAACTTAGGGGAACTTGATGATCCTAAGATGGTATATGTGAGCATATTGCTGGAAGAATGAATTAAGCAAGATTTGATCAGCTTGTTGAGGGAGTATAAAGATTATTTTGCATGGAATTATGACGATATTCCAGGGCCAGATAGAGGATTGGTTGAACACCGTTTACCAATCAAAGAAGGATTCAAACCGTTTAGGCAGCCGGCTCGTCGTATGTCGAAGGTGATTGAATTGAAGGTCAAAGAAGAGATTGAAAAACTGTTGAAGGCCAAGTTCATAAGGCCAATCAAATATATTGAATGGCTCGCAAACATTGTGCCAATAATGAAGAAAGGAGTTGTTTGGATTAACTCAAAATAAACAACCAACACCCAACATGACATTCAACCCATCTCCACTCCCCAACAACATTCCACTCCCCAACAACATTCAACAATCAGAATGACAAACCAACAGTCAACAGATAGAGAGCGGAGCCACCGCATGCAAGAACAATAAGTAGATGTGTATGATTGAAAGGGGTCCAACTGAATTGTAATGCATGCAAATGGCTACTTGGGTAGGGGGAATGTGACCCAAGTGATGTGCAACACGTAAAAAAAAATATTAGAGTTACCTCTTGGCTGTCAATTCATGGTCATATGCATGTTCATTGAACAAAA